>NW_012134303.1:8458406-8463581 GCF_000956105.1 Propithecus coquereli
TCATAGCTCACAGCAACCTCAAACTCCTGGGCTCAAGCGATCCTCCTGCCTCAGCCTCCCAAGTAGCTGGGACTACAGGTGTGTACCACGACTCCCAGCTAATTTTTCTATTTTTAGTAGAGACGGGGTCTCGCTCTTGCTCAGGCTGGTCTCGAACTTCTGAGTGTGAGCAATCTTCCCACGTTGGCTTCTCTGACTGCTACGATTACAGGCATGGGCCAGCACTCCCAGTCTAATGCAATGGTTTTCAAACTGCATTCCTTAGAGCCTGAAGATTCAATGGAGGCATTTAGTGGCGACTGTGGGAGCCAAAGAGGGGGCCTAGAAGACTCATTCCTTAAGCCAAACTCAGTCCTTTGGGCTTCTATATATATGGGAGTTCTGTGTAAGTTCTTGCTCGAAGATGTGCTTCTATGGGAAAAAATTAAAAGGTTGAAAACCACGGATCTAGTACAATCTGTTTATGTATCAGAGCCGGAATCTAAGGCTCAGAGAGGTAGAGCAATTGCCTATGGTAATCCTGCTTGTGAATATCAGAGTGGGGATTAAATTCAGGTCTCCTGACTCTTGGGTTAGTGATACTGGGAGGAAAGTGATTTTTCTTATATTTTTTAAAAAGGAATGCAGCTTGAAAATTGGCCTCCTTGCCTTTCAAACCAGTGTGAATTGCATTCTGTCAACCCAAAAGCAAAATATGAAGAGGAACAGCCTAATGTAGGAACTCAATAGTGATAATAATTTGAGGGGGTATAACTGTGTCTTTAGCCAAGCACTGGCTGAAGAAAAGACTGCAACTCAGTGAGTAGCAAAATCCAGATTTAGTCTGTGCACAGGACAGTTGGGTGGTGGTGGGTGCTACCCTAGAAGACAAAAGAACAATTATTCTGCACTTGTAGGATTATCTGGGGCATTGAGGGCCAATGTTATGTTTATTTGCTCCTTTTAAGTACTTCGGTGTGTGCCTGTTGGCTCTTGTTGTAGACCATGTGAGGTGGAGTGTATGTTGTTGACTAATTTTTCAATCTAATAAAGGGTCTTTTTTAAGGCCAGCTCATCTCTTGGCACTTCTGTACTGCCTCAGTACAATGGTGATCAGAAATGTTTCAAAGAGCCTGTGGAGCGGTTCTTGTAGCTTTCCCTCAAAGAAGTTGGCTCAGCCTGCTTGGGGTAGGCCATCTCAGACTGGTGTACCTTTGTGGATGAGTGGACCAGACTCTGCCCATTTAGAAATTCTCCTTGCAAATCCAAATTCTGCACGTGGCATGTCTTCCTTTGTAAATTCTCCTTTCACGAGAAGGACTCCAACTTTTTGGCAAAAGTCTCCATCGAACTAAAGCATTTGTCAGTTGAGGGGCATTTACCCAGCTTAATAGAGCAGATTTATCCTTATACTTTGTGGTGGGGAAGTGTCTAGTGAACTGTAGCTCTTTAGAGGTCTTGCCAGTGAAGTTGCACAGGCTATGTGATTGGCTAATGTTGAGCATCTATAGACACATTTTCATATCCCCAAATGTTAATCCTTTTCTTCGTCATTTATTCTAAACTTTCCTGTTTAAACAAAACCCACAAATTTCTAGATTGATAATTTATGGTCCCTACAGTATATAAATACCACTTCCAGGGGAAGAAATGTTTTTTTTTAGGCAAACAGTGTTACTTAGTCAGCAGAGTGCCAGAATGACATGGATTTCACCCAACCATACTAACCAGGGATTCAAACATTTTTCTCGCTAGCTTTTTCTTTTAAGGCAGTTGTAAGTATGTGTTAAATGATCACCACATGTATAAGGCCTACTCTTGGGCTTTTTTCAAGAATGTATCATGACTGCATTCAATATTCATGCTCTACATAACTCCCAAGGTCTTCAAATTTATGCAATATGCATATTAGGGATGTAAAAATAAGCTCAGTTGTTGGAGATTTGGGGGACAGCCATATTTCCATTCTAAAACTCCTTAATGTGGAATTTAGTGCCAAAAAGCATGACTGACTAGACAATGTTGGACACTGAATTGTCAGCCTTTCCTCATGGAAAAGTTCAACTCAGGGCAGAAGGAGTACATCCATACCATTATTTAATAGACACCAGACCTGAATTCAGAGCCTGTGATTACTCAGAGTGGGGTGTTGGACATGAAGGTATTTTCAGGATAATTCAAGCTGTGCATTGTGTGGGAAAAGCATTAAGGTGGTGGTGGTGGTGGTGTGTGTACATTATTTGAATTGGTAGAGAGGCACAGGTTGGGTGATACTCAAAAAGCTAGATTCATAACTGTTCGAACGATTACCCCGGTAGTGATGAAGGAGGCAGAGGTTATTAAAAGTTTGTGTCCCCTGCAGCGAAATTTCTGGAGTTCTGCTACCTGTCATATGAAGAACAGTTGAGGGAAGTGGGGATGTTTAGCTTTCAGAAGAGATGATTCAGCAGGTTAGGGAGAGATGACTTCATATTGGAAGCATTGTTAGAAGAAGAAACAGCCTTGTTCTGTATGACCCCACAGGGAAGAAGGATTGCCAATGGATGTGGCACAGGGAGAATAATATTAGACGAATATAAACCAGCTCTTTTAAGTGAAGTACAAAGAGTTAAGAGAGGCTTTTTGGGATAGTGAATTCAGTGAATTTCCTGTCCCTGCCCTATGCAAGCATCATTGGGCCATTCTCTTGGCAAGGATATTGTGGAGAGGATTTAAACACTGAAAGCTGAAGATCCTTTTACCCCCAAAAGTCTCAGAAGCTTATGATTCATTTGTAAATTGTTCCATTCTGCGCTTTCTTTGCTTAGGTGGACACTGCTTACAAATCAGTCTGAAAGAATGTGTGTTTATATGGTACTTTCCTGTATGGATTGGACCATCATCATTATTTTCCCCTAAACTCTTTATGCTCCCAGTGCAAAAGCTTAATGTAACCAAAATCACCACTTAAGAAAAATGGCAGACATTGCAGTTTACCTTGACATAGGCCACAATCTTCAAGGAAATAGTTGCCAGGTAGAGGGAGTTCATTGCAAAATCCATCAGGTTCCACCAGTCATGGATGTACTCAGTAAATCCACCATCCCACATCTCCTTAATCTCCCCCCAAATGAAACCTAAAGAATGGAGGCAAACAGTTTATTTCTACATAGGGTCAGTCATGGTCATCATAGTAAGATCCCCCTCCAAATGGATAAAAATGAAATTAATGAATGAATTGGGGTCAGTGGACTGAAGCCCTGAGAGACAGTAGCAATTACTTATCTCTCTTCCTTTCCTACCTCACCTCCCAGTTTTGAATGTTCCTAACCTGGTAAAATTTTCCTGAAGATGCCCATATGTTATACCTTTCTGGATACTACTCACTTTTAGCATTTTTAGTATAGTCACTGGAATGCTGTTGCAATTTTGGGTGCCTGATTCTACCTTCTTCCCATTTTGAAGTTGGAGTGATTCCATCAATAAATTAATTAGATCAATATTATCCCATAGTCCTTAGTTTACTCTAGGTGCTGGAAAGAAAACTTCTCAATGAGTTTTGAGATGAGCAAGCTGATCATGGACCAAATTACCAAATGTTGGGGCCAAAGCTAGGCAGTGGGGCCCAAAATAATTTAGGGTCCTCTTTTCTCCTTTCTCCTCTCATCGTGTGGGGTTTCATAGAATTTTACCAGATGACATAGACATTTGTTTAGCCTCGGAATATGGAAAACAGTAAAAGGTGTAGCTGTAGCCAGGGCAGCGCTTTCTCAGACTTTAAAGTACATGTGAATTACCTGGGAATCATGTTAAAATGCAGATCCAGGGTGGGACCTGAGATTCTATATGTCGAACAAGCTCCCAGGTGATGCTGATATTTCTGGTTTGGGGGCCAAAGTTTGAGTAGCAAGAACTTAGAGGATGACCACTTGTCGGAGGGTTCAACACAACCTAATTATGCCTGAAGACTACTGGTAGGGCTACTTTTACCACGATGTGTGTGAATTTCCCAGGTTTCCCCCCTGATTATGGAGTCAGTGTCCAAATAGGATGTGAACCTTGAGAAAGTACTGGGATCGTGTGAAGTATCCATGAGAGAGCAGCATATCCACGTGCCCCTTGGTTATGGGAAAGACGATTTTGAATAAACTGATCAGTGTTTGCTCTACCTAGCTTCCTTGAGGCCCATTCTGACTGATACTTGGCTTTCCCTCTAACCCAATTGACCCACAGCTTCTCTGTCCTTCAAGATGTTAGGTTAGCAGAAGCGAGCCCTGGGTATACTGCGAATCTCACTATGGACCATGCATTATTGAGTGACCAGGGCCTGGGAAGGAAGGGACCACATTTCTCAGACTTCCAACAAAGGACTACCCCACTGCATAGTGGGGAGGTGCCCTAGTTCAGAGCCAGTTTGATTGCCTGTTCTAGTAGTTTCTTTAGACAGGACCAGCAGGCAGTCTGGCCATAGCTCCTGGTTCCTTCGACTCACCTAGAACCCAAGGCAGTATCATCCATTCCACGACAGTTGGGGGAGGCCCCTGTACATGGAGGTCTGTCCTGACAATGTGCTGAGAAGCCAGGAGAAGCATGAAGAGGAAGGTCAAATAGGATGCTGTGTGGCAGATAAACTTGATAAAGGGCTTCTTGATGAATAGCCCAAGGTTGCTCCTTGGTGAGATCAGATAGGCTATAGACAGCATGGGAAACAGGAATCCAATGGTCATGCAGGTCAGAAGCTTGACTACCCAGTGTTTCCGCCGCCATCCAGGGAAGCCATCGTACCACAGGGTGGCAAGCAACTGTTGGCAGTTGGGCTGAGCAACAAACTGGGAAAAGAAGAGAACAAGTTAGGCATGTGGAATGTCCAGGAGGAAGTCTACCTTCATAATACCTCTTCTAGCTTACAGTTAGCTCTGGCAAGGGGCTGTATGGTCAGTCCCCAGAAGAGGCCTGTTTTCCAGGCTCCCATGAATGTATTTTTTTTTTTTGTTTTGAGACAGAGTCTCACTCTGTTGCCTGGGCTAGAGTGCTGTGTCATCAGCCTAGCTCACAGCAACCTCAAACTCCTGGCCTCAAGCGATCCTCCTGCCTCAGCCTCCCAAGTAGCTGGGATTACAGGAGCACACCACCATGGCCAGCTAGTTTTTTCTATTTTTAGTGAAAGGCAGAAATTGATAGTAGGAGAATGTACTTTGTTTTGTGTGGAACAGAAAC
>NW_012134303.1:8463631-8464206 GCF_000956105.1 Propithecus coquereli
TCCAGATCATTTCTTTCTATTTTTTAGTAGAGACAGAGTCTCACTCTTGCTCAAGCTGGTCTTGAACTCCTGACCTTGAGCTATCCACCCACCTCGGCCTCCCAGAGTGCTAGGATTACAGGCGTGAGCCACCGCGCCCGGCCCAGACCTATGTTTTAAAACTAGAAATTATCAACTGGAACATTTATAGCTCATAATTTGGGGTTTTGTCTCTCCACAGCCAGAATTGTAATCACAGGGAAGTCTACTGCCCATGAGATGGTAAATCTGGATTTGCAGAACACTCAGAAGTGTGAAAGACAATTCTCATGGCAGATCTATACTTTGCATATATACTTTTGGAGAAAGATATCATAGCATGTGAGTGCCGAGAATAAACTTGGAGCTTATCTAGCATAGAGGTCAGCAAACTTCTTCTGCTAAGAGCCAGATAGTACATATTTTTGGCTTTGTGGTCTATATGGTCCCTGTTAGAACACTCAATGCTCCCCTTGTAATGCTAAAGCAGTCATAGACAATATGCAAGCAAATGGACATGGAAACAGGCCAAATTTGGCCCACAGACCATAGTTTGC
>NW_012134303.1:8475646-8490036 GCF_000956105.1 Propithecus coquereli
GGAGGGTTCAACACAACCTAATTATGCCTGAAGACTACTGGTAGGGCTACTTTTACCACGATGTGTGTGAATTTCCCAGGTTTCCCCCCTGATTATGGAGTCAGTGTCCAAATAGGATGTGAACCTTGAGAAAGTACTGGGATCGTGTGAAGTATCCATGAGAGAGCAGCATATCCACGTGCCCCTTGGTTATGGGAAAGACGATTTTGAATAAACTGATCAGTGTTTGCTCTACCTAGCTTCCTTGAGGCCCATTCTGACTGATACTTGGCTTTCCCTCTAACCCAATTGACCCACAGCTTCTCTGTCCTTCAAGATGTTAGGTTAGCAGAAGCGAGCCCTGGGTATACTGCGAATCTCACTATGGACCATGCATTATTGAGTGACCAGGGCCTGGGAAGGAAGGGACCACATTTCTCAGACTTCCAACAAAGGACTACCCCACTGCATAGTGGGGAGGTGCCCTAGTTCAGAGCCAGTTTGATTGCCTGTTCTAGTAGTTTCTTTAGACAGGACCAGCAGGCAGTCTGGCCATAGCTCCTGGTTCCTTCGACTCACCTAGAACCCAAGGCAGTATCATCCATTCCACGACAGTTGGGGGAGGCCCCTGTACATGGAGGTCTGTCCTGACAATGTGCTGAGAAGCCAGGAGAAGCATGAAGAGGAAGGTCAAATAGGATGCTGTGTGGCAGATAAACTTGATAAAGGGCTTCTTGATGAATAGCCCAAGGTTGCTCCTTGGTGAGATCAGATAGGCTATAGACAGCATGGGAAACAGGAATCCAATGGTCATGCAGGTCAGAAGCTTGACTACCCAGTGTTTCCGCCGCCATCCAGGGAAGCCATCGTACCACAGGGTGGCAAGCAACTGTTGGCAGTTGGGCTGAGCAACAAACTGGGAAAAGAAGAGAACAAGTTAGGCATGTGGAATGTCCAGGAGGAAGTCTATCTTCATAATACCTCTTCTAGCTTACAGTTAGCTCTGGCAAGGGGCTGTATGGTCAGTCCCCAGAAGAGGCCTGTTTTCCAGGCTCCCATGAATGTATTTTTTTTTTTTGTTTTGAGACAGAGTCTCACTCTGTTGCCTGGGCTAGAGTGCTGTGTCATCAGCCTAGCTCACAGCAACCTCAAACTCCTGGCCTCAAGCGATCCTCCTGCCTCAGCCTCCCAAGTAGCTGGGATTACAGGAGCACACCACCATGGCCAGCTAGTTTTTTCTATTTTTAGTGAAAGGCAGAAATTGATAGTAGGAGAATGTACTTTGTTTTGTGTGGAACAGAAACCGTTTTAGATTAGAAAAATGTGTTCTCTTTGATTCTAAGTAATGCCGTTTGCTTCTGTAACCGCGCTTGCTTTTAGTTGTTAGTCAAATATAGCTAATCAGAATGAAAAACAGGGCAGGAGTGACTCCATGACAGGCCGAACTTCCTAGAGTAGGCCTAAATTTCAGTTTCCCCGAAACCAAAACGCGGACCAAAACTGGCGCTGGCGCGAAAGTTGAAAATCCCGAGGCTTGGAGCCAACCAATCAGGGGTCAAAACAATCAGCCACTTTCAAAGGAACCAATGGACTAAGGGGGGAGGGGGGATGGTGTGCCCAGCGTGTCATGCGGAACCTGCGTGTCGTGTGCCACCGGTGTGTTGTGTGCAAAAGGAAGTATAAAAGCTTCACTTTTACCCCAGGGCAGGGTCCTGGTTCATAGAGGAGGCCACTGCGTTGGTGCTCTGGGACTTGGACCCTAGCTCGAGCTAGCCAATAAACTCCTTTGCCATTTACAGCCTCGGTGACTCCGCCTCTCTGTTCCTGGAGCTGAGGGGAACCGGTTCTAACATTAGTAGAGATGGGGTCTCACTCTTGCTCAGGCTGGTCTTGAACTCCTGATCTCAAGCGATCCTCCTGCCTCGGCCTCCCAGAGTGCTAGGATTACACGTGTGAGCCACAGCGCCCGGCCCCATGAATGAATCTAACCCCAGAGACAGTGCTACTTGTCAAGCTATGAGACTAGATTTTTTTTTTAGGTTTCATCATTATTTTCGTATATTAACAACAATCACTCTGTTCAGTTTGTGCCCTGGTATGCCTTCTTCCCCCTCCCATCCTGTTAGAGCAGTGAATCCCCAAACCTGGCTCTACATCAGAATCATCCAGGGAACATTAAAAAGTTCAGAACCCCAGGTCCCACCACAGACTGACTAAATGAGACTCTCGGGGTGGGGAGTGGGGGCATAGAGCCTGGGCAGCTGTTTTACAAATTCTCCTGGGAATTTACATGCCTCTTAGCAGAAAATCATGGGGATATTTCATTTCAAATTGATGTACATCTACTCACTCCCTTAGACTATGTGAGGTCATCATCATTGTGCACTCTGTTTGGGCAAACACAAACTGGCAGGGAATAAGCCCCATGCCTGTGGCTATGGTTTGAAATGGAAATAAGTCCCCTTTTTGATTTTGTCTTTTTTCCCTCTTTTGTTTTCAGTACCTCTTGATTAGCCTGTAATGAATCAGGTTGCTACTTTGTCATCTATTTAACACCCTCTCTAGTCTAGACATGCAAAAAAGGAAAAAATCTTGGGGGGCCAACATTACAATATTGTATACCAACCCAGATGGGATTTACTTAAAGGCAATCTACAAAGCGTTAGTGATTAATAGTTAAGGAATCATCAGCATTGCAAGTCACCCTCCAGCTGTTACTTCCTAGTAAGTGACTCAATAGGGAGCTTAATTGTCAACCATGATTTTAAATACTGCCCACATTTCCCTACCCCAGCTTCCCATGGGACAGGTTAAATAGAGCAGCACCATACAGCTTACTAGTACAAAGGAAATAAACCTCTTCCATCATTTACGCAATGCCCAAGGTAAACTAGCCCAACTTTACTGTTAATATACCTGTGAAGGTCACTAGTTTCCCGTAACAATTACTCTTCTCCTCTTTGGGCACACAGATGGACTACATCTCCCAGTCTCCTTTGCAGTGAGGTGTGGCTACGTGACTAAGTTCTCACTGATGGAATGTGAAGAAAAATGATGTGTGGGAGGTGGCTGACGCCTGTAATCCTAGCACTGTGGGAGGCAGAGGCGGAAGGATCGCTTGAGGTCAGAAGTTCAAGACCAGCCTGAGCAAGAGCAAGACCCCATCTCTACTAAAAAATAGAAAAAATTAGCTGGATACGGTGGAGCCGGGCCTGTAGTCTGAGCTACTTGGGAGGCTGAGGCAGGAGGATCGCCTGAGCCCAGGAGTTTGAGGTTACAGTGAGCTAGGCTGCTGCCAAGGTACCCTAGCCCAGGCAACAGAGTGAGATGCTGTCTCAAAAAAAAAAACAAAAACAAAAACAAACAAACAAACAAAAAAACATGTGTTTTTATAGGCCTGGTCTATAGAGGTCTCCCATGTGTGCTCCTCCATGTTCTTTCCCTTTTCAGGCTGACTGGAATTTAATAACCCAGGGTGACCATGTCCCTCAATTAACCATGTGAAGAAAACTATCCTGCTGACCAAGAATACAAGAGTACATGACTGAGAAAGTTCTATCGTGTTTGAGCCATTATATATTTTGGGATCTAGCCTATCCTAAAGCAGTTTACTATTCCAAAACTACCAAAAATAAGCTCTAAAATGTTTTCATCCTGTGATTTCATTTCCTCCAAAGATGTTCACGATCCCCATTTATGTCCTCCTATTTCCTTTCCACACATTCATAGACAAAAAGACAAAATCCTGTAGTCCCTTTCCACTCTTCTTGCCATTACAGCTTATGCCAAAGGCATAAAGTCCAAGAAAATACAGAAAAGTTTATTATTTTTTTTAAAAACTTTATTGTATATAGTTAAGGTGTAAAATATGTTTTTTTAATTTTTTTTCAAATTTTTAATGTTTTATTTCAGCAAATTATGGGGGTACAAATGTTTAGGTTACATATATTGCCTTTGCCCCACCCAAGTCAGAGCTACAACGTGTCCATCCCCCAGATGGTGCGCACCGCACCCATTAGGTGTGAATGTACCCATCCCCTCCTCGCCCTCCCACCTGCCTGACACCCGACGAATGTTACTACTATATGTGGACATAAGTGTTGATCAATTAGTACCAATTCGATGGTGATAGAAAAATTAAAAGTAAAGCAAGACTTTTGGATGCAGTGGAAAAACCACTGGGATCTCACGGTCTAGCAAGGGAGTCAAATGTATAAAAAGATCTTTATACCACTGAATAGTACAGGGCAGTGAAAAAGATATGAACAAGGCATAATGCAAACATAAAGGAGGGGCAAATCTGGACTTCTCAGCGAAGGCTTCCTGGAGGAGGCGATACCTGAGTGGAACATTAAAAGACGTGCAGCAGTTGGCTAGGTGCAGGGAAGGAGAAGGCGCCAAAGCAGAGGGGATAACATGACTACAGGCACAGAGGTCAAAAAGAACATGCCTTGCGTGGGGAACTAGAGCAGTCTAAGGTGGCTGCAGCTTGAACTTCAGGGCTGAGAATGGCAACAGACCAGGCCGGAGAGGTAAGCAGCGGTTAGCGTAGAACAAAATGATCGTCTTTAGGCACTATAAATAGTACGGACTCATTTTCAGAGCGATGGGAAGCCATGAGCAGTATCTTTTTGTGTGTGAGTGTGTTTGTGTGTAAGTGAGTGTGAGTGTGTGTGTGTATGTGTAGAGCAGTAGAACAGAGTGGTTACCACTGTAGATTCTGAGGCTAGCTAACATTGGCTCAACTCTCGGCTTTGTCACTTACTAGCTGTGTAACTGAACAAGTTACTTTACTTCTCCGTTCTTCATTGCCTTTATCTAAAGAATGCGGATGTTAACATCTACCTTATAGGGTTGGTGTGAGGATTAAAATCAGTTTACTACATATGTAGCGCTTAGAACTATGCCTCGCACATAGTAAGGGCATATTAAATCTTCGCTGCATATATTATTATGCATGGGACAGAATTAGATTGAGATGTTAGAAAGATCCTTCTGGTTATTGAGTGGAAGATGGATCGAGGGCAGAGGATGGGCAAAACTAGAAGCAGAACGATCAGTTAGAAAGCTGTTGTCAATCTTGAACAAAATGACAGTGACTTAGACTAAGGAAATGGAGGTGAAAATGGAGAGACACGGTCAGAGTTGAAATGCAGTGAGGGGTAGAATTGGCAGGATGTGGTGATGGATGCGGAGTATAGTAATAGATGGGGTGTGAAGGGAAAGGGGACGGAGGCTTCTAATTCAGGTGAATTGGTGATAATAGTGCCATTAATGAGAGAGGATAGGTTTATGGAGGGTCATGCATTTTTAGATCTATTGAATTAGATTTGTCTGTGGTACATTTAAATGGAGATATGTGGATTGATGTACTGATGTTATTCAGCAGGGGTCAGCAATCTTTTTCTGTAAAGGGCCAGAGAGTAAGTATTTTAGGCTTTGCAGGCCATACCGTTGCTGTTGCAACTAGTCAACTCAGCTGTTGCAGTGCAAACTCAGCCATAAACAATATGCACATGGATGGGCTTGGCTACGTGCCAAGAAAACTTTATTTACAAAAAAATAGGCAGCGGATTGCCCTGTTCTATGGTATTACTCCTTGCTGCCAGAACCAAAAGGATATTTGAAGCCCTCAGCAATGGTCTTTATGACCTCCTGGGATGTCCCCTTGTGTATCTCCAAGGACTGCAGCCTCAGAAATCACCTTCCTCTAAGGCAGAAATGCAAAAGTGAAGTTTCTTGCAATAGTGGAAATACCATCCAACCTTTATCTTTAATGCCTCTGCTCTGATTTTCGATTTGGCTCAAGATGGGCAATTTTAAAGTAGGACAGGATTTTATCTTCTGCTTTTATATCTGACACAAGTAGTGTAAGGTGGTGTGGATTCTGGCAGAACAAGCTGTAATTAGAATATGATAAAGGAAATTTTTATTAAGCCATTATGTAGTATCTAACCTAAAAACATCTGTGAGCTTTGAAACCACAATCGATTCCTGCTTGTATATTAAAGTTCAAATCTGATAGTTTATTTAATCAATTTCTTGTTGATTCTAAGAATGCCTCAGAAAGAGGAATTGTAGGAAAAACTGCAGAGTGTGCGTGCGCTGGATGCCTGATTGCACTAAAAGCCAAACTGTACAGAGCCTAGATCAGTAGTTTTTAATTTTGATGAAGTCCAATTTATGTTTTTATTGTTGTTTCTTGTGCTATTGTCCTATCTAAAAAACCATTGCCCAATCTAAGGTCACAAAGATTTACACCTATGTTTTCTTCTCGGAGTTTGATAGCTTTAGCTCTTATGCTCAGGTCATTGATTCATTTTGGATTAATTTTTGCATATTGTGTGAGATAGGGGTCCAATTTCATTCATTTGCATGTGGATATGTACTTGTCCTAGCAAATATTTTTTGAAAAGGCTATTTTCCAATTAAAATTGTTTTGGTATTCTTGTTTTGAAAATCAATTAACCGTAAATGTAAGAGTTTATTTCTGAACTCTTAATTTTTTCATTTTCATTTTTTAGAGATAGGGTCTCACTCTGTGGCTCAGGCTGGAGTGCAGCAGCATGATCATGGCTCGTTATAACCTCAAACTCCTGGGCTCAAGTGATCCTCCTGCCTCAGCCTCCTAAGTAGCTAGGACTGCAGCACATGCCCCAACTAATTTTTAAAATTTTTTTGTAGAGACGGGAATCTTGCTATGCTGCCCAGTCTGGTCTCGAACTCCTGGTGATCCTCCTGTCTTTGCCTCCCAAAGTGGTGGGATTACAGGCATGAGCCACAAGGCCCAGCCTGGACTCTGAATTCTATTCCATTTATCAATGTCTCTTTTTATGGCAGTACCACACTGTCTTGATTATAGTAGTTTTGTAGTGAGTTTTGAAATCAGGAACCGTAAGTCTTTCAAATTTGTTCTTCTTTTTCAAAATAGGTTTGGCTATCCTGCCTCCATTGCATTTTCATATGAATTTTACAATTAGTTTATCAATTTATGTAAAAAAGAACCCTGGGGCTTTGATAAGGATTTCATTGAATTTGTAGAATAATTGGGGGAATGTTGCCATTTTAACAATATTAAGTCTTCTAATTCATGAACAAGGCCTGTCTTTCCATTTATTTAGATCTTCTTTAGTTTCTTTGAACAATGTTTTGTAGTTTTTTCAGTGCACGAGTCTTACACCTCCTTTGTTAAATTTATTCCTTAGCATTTCATTTGTTTGGATGCTATTGTAAATTGAAATATTTTCTTGGGTGGGCGCGGTGGCTCACGCCTATAATCCTAGCACTCTGGGAGGCTGAGGCAGGAGGATCGTTCAAGGTCAGGAGTTTGAGACCAGCCTGAGCAAGAGTGAGACCCCCGTCTCTACCAAAAATAGAAAGAAATTAATCAGACAACTAAAAATATATAAAAAAAATTAGCTGGGCATGGTGGCGCATGCCTGTAGTCCCAGCTACTCGGGAGGCTGACACAGAAGGATCGCTTGAGCCCAGGAGTTTGAGGTTGCTGTGAGCTAGGCTGACGCCATGGCACTCTAGCCCAGGCAATAGAGTGAGACTCTGTCTCAAAAAACAAAAAAAAAGAAATATTTTCTTAATTTCATTTTTGGATTTTTCATTGCTAGTGTATAGAAACTGCTAAAAGACAAAATTACAGCAAATTCGGTTATAGATCTAATTGGCTCTTATTCAGGATTCATGAATTGGGGCAGCCTCCATTCTACAAAGTAGAATGAGAGCTCCCATTGGGCAATTGCAGAACAGTGGGTTTCCTAAGGTGGGAACAAGGAAACAAAACAATAGGAAAAAAGCTGATTGGTTAGTATTAGGTTACTTCATCTTACTTTTTTGGGTTAAGATTAAAGCAGAGTCATCTTCCTTATTATGCGTACTCAGGTAGGCTGGAATCTCTTATTTTCAGGAAAAACTGGTCTGTTTTGCGATCTATATGCTTTCTTAAAAGTTTCAGTTTAATTATGTGGCATTTAGCGTGACCCCATTCTGGTTTGGTCTGGTCTGTTGGGGAGCTCTGGTCTGTACAGGAGCTCAGTGCAAAGCAATGGCCTTCTGTAATTGTTATTTAACTAAACACAATTGACTTTGTATATTTATTAGCCCTAATAGTTTTTTTCTTGATTCCTTAGGATTTTCTCTGTATAAGATGATGTCGTCAGTGAATAGAGATAGTTTAAATTCTTCCTTTCCAAACTGGAGGCCTATTATTTCTTTTTCTTACCTAACTGACCTGGTAGGATCTCCAGTACAATGATGGATACAAGTGGTGAGAGTGGACATCCCTGTCTTGTTCCTGATCTTAGGGGAAAAGCTATCAGTACTTCTCTATTAAGTGTGATGTTAGCTATGGGTTTTTCATAGATGACCTTTATCAGGTTGAGGAAGTTCTCTTTAATTCCCAGTTTTCTGAGTGTTTTTATCACGAAAGCTTGTTGGATTTTTGTCAGATGCTTTTTTGTATCAACTGAACTGATAGGATGCGGGTTTTTTTCTCTTCTTTCAATTAATGTAAAATATTACATTGATTGATTGTGTTATGCTGAATCACCTTCACATTCCTGGGATAAATTTCATTGAGTTATGGTGTCTGGTTCTTTTTATATGTCGATGGTTCAGATTGCTTCTGTTTAGCCTATTGTTTGCCCCCATACATTGCCTCAGGCAGCCTTGATGTTAAACAACTGTTGCTGATCTTTTTCAACAAACGCCCCTGGAAAAGGGCTATTGGAACTGACTGATTCAGATCACGTAGAGACAAGCCCTGTGAATGGGGCTTTTTTAGAGTTGCCTGACATGTCATATGGTGACAATTCTCTGGGAATGGGTATTTTTGGGGTGCTGCAAACCCAGTCTGTTCCCCTTCAGTGGGTGCCAGGCTGCTGCTTTTTACAGGTACTGTGATTCTAAGGCCGTTGGTTTTCAATGCTACTGTGGAGCTGGGTAAAGGAAAATGGAAATAGAGCAAGTTAATTACCAGAAAACTTGCTGTTCTTACTGAAATTCAGCTGTTTTACTTCAATAAATGCTCCTCTGTTTGTTGTAAACTTTTGGTTAATTTCCACAGTTGTGAAAAAGTTGATTCTGAAAACTTTTCCAATGTCTTATTGCTTTTTTGGAAGAGTGGATTTTCAGAAGTTCTGACTTTGCCATTCTGAAAGTGCTTCCCCTCATAACTTTTTAACTTTTCATGGGAAGTGATGTTCTATTTGTGTGTGGGTTAGTGTGAATGATAGAGTCCTTGCCCTATTACCCCCCTCAGGGACTTTAAAACAAACAACAACAATGTTTGAGGAATACAGGAGCTTCTTAAAAGCCAGAAGACTGGATGTTGCTCAAGGACTGGGAACTTGTCTTATTCTCCATTATATTCCCAACATTTTGCAAAATGCCCGGTGCAAGGTAGATGCTGAATAAATATTCGTTGAATGGGTGATTAAGTAAATAGATTTGTGCTGGATGAACCTTGGTGGAACACTCTCTCTCTTTTTTTTAATTTCAGCATATTATGGGGGTACAGATGTTTAGGTTATGTATGTTGCCCTTGCCCCCCACCCAAGTCCGAGCTTCAAGCATGTCCATCCCCCGGGTGGTGCGCATCGCACTCTTTGTGTATGCATATACCTGTCCCCCCTCCCCCCTGCCTGACATCCAATAGATGTTATTCTTATATGTGCACTTATAACACTCTCTTTCCAACGTCTTCTTTCCTTGGTGTGTGAAAGAAGTGAAGTCTGGTAGCTAAGACAAGTCTCCTGGCAGTTGTGATTAGGAACTACTCCTAACATAGGCAGATTAACTATCATATATTGAGCTCTTATAATGTGCCAGACACTGTACTGGATTTTCATATGCATCAATCATCTCACAGCAACTCTAAAGGCAGATATTATTATTATACCCATTTTACAGATGCTGTGTCACATTTCTTGGTAAGTGGTGGAGGCAGGACTGGAGCCCTAGCTTGGATGATTCTATAGACCAAGCTCTTAAACATTGCATTCTCTGACAATCCATGTTTGGTATGATCTGAGGCATGCAGAAAGCTGAATTTTCCAGTATGTTCCCATTGGCCTTGCCATGGTGACTGAAATGCCCACATCATTTACTGCTTTGGGTTAAGGCATTGAAGTTATATTCATGTTTGCAGGAAGTAGTAATACATGAACTATTAACTACCCTTACCAGTTTAGACTAAGTATATCATATTATCCAGTTAAGGGACCTGCCTGCCACCAAAGCCCAGAAGCAATGGGCCCCGCCCTCGTTCTAGCCTTCTGAGTGGCAGCTAGGAAAGGTGGGAAGAGCAAGGTATAGCTAAGGACTTGAGGGATGTACTGAAAAAATCTTAGCTCCTTGATTCAGTCCCAGGCCAGATCTATATGGAACCCATCTTCTCAATCTGTCCAAATCTTTTTTTCTCAAATGTGCTAGGGCCCTCACTGCAGTTGTTGGGGTTTTTTCCACTGCAATGCTTCAGTTCTCCAATACTCCCAGACAAGGGCTGAACAGTATTGTATTTTTTCCTTACTACATACGACTTTTAGAAAAGCCCTGCCTTTCTTTCTTTCCTTTGACATAAAGGTGTGTTTTCAATGGCTTGATAGCTCTTTGCCCTTCCTATGAATAATTCTTGATAGGAATAATGTCAGGTTCTACTGGAAAGAGCCCACTCCTCTCCCAGAAAACTAACAAAATAGTTTTGATTTTACCTCAGCAGAGTTCTGACTTCATTCATTCAGTGAAGAGATTTACCTCCCTATCCCCTCACGAGTCTACTATTTTTTTTTTTTTTTTGACACAGGGTCTTGCTCTGTTGCCCGGGCTAGAGTGCCGTGGCGTCAGCCTAGCTCACAGCAACCTCAAACTCCTGGGCTCAAGCAATCCTCCTGCCTCAGCCTCCCGAGTAGCTGGGACTACAGGCATGCACCACCATGTCCGGCTAATTTTTCTTTTTCTATTTTTAGTTGCCCAGCTAATTTTTTCTATCTTTAGTAGAGATGGGGTCTGGTCTCGAACTCCTGACCTCAAGTGATCCTCCCACTTTGGCCTCCCAGAGTGCTAGGATTATAGGCGTGAGCCACCAAGCCCAGCCTCACCAGTCTATTATATGTGACTTTTGTTCCTATAGCTGTCTAAATAATCAGTCAGCTTTAATGCCCAATTCACATGCTCAACCCAAGGCAGACAGAATTTGATTTGCTCACATCAAGGAAAATGCAAGATCAACATTATTCAATTTAGGCCTTTAAACAAGCATTTTGGAGTACCTGCTTGGTGCCCAGGTCTGTGTTGCATGTTGGGGAAGGTCACAAGAGAGACCACCAGTGATTCTGGCCTGTGGGATCTCCTTGGAAGGAAGACCAGTCTAAGTCATGTGAAACAAGTAATAGGACAATAATCTTTGTGTTCAGATGCCTGCATAAGCGGTACAGATGGTAAACGTATCAGGTTCCCAGATGGTTGGCACTCACAGACCAGTTAAGGCCATTTCCCTCCAAATCTGGGGAGATTATTTTGCCAAGTAAGGATATGAAAAAAGCCCATGTCCCTTTGATCTCCTGTTACCACCATTTTATACAAGAATGGAAGAATAAAAGGCAGTAGTTCAATCTGGATCCATTTAGTTTTAGGAAAAGGTCACTACTTTGTCCTGAGGCACCATACTTTGGGAACTTAGGGCATTCAGAGATGAAAAAAATCATCAGGCACTAAAGTCCTAAGGAAAGGCTACAGAGAATCATAAAATCAGAGTAGGTCACTTCCTTCTGGAAGCCTTCCTGATTGCTCCAGCCAGAGATGACCTCACCCTCCTCCTTGAGCTCAGACCGCTTTGCTTCTTCCTTGGGGTACCTCTCAGAGCCTGCCTTATGTCATACTTACTTCTATGTAGAACCCATGATTCAGCCTTCTTATTAGACAGTAAGCCTCAGAGGGGGAGGAACATTTCTGTGTGTGTTATTCCATACCCCAGAGGGCTTTGCAGGCATTTACTGTATTTGTTAAAGTGATAAAATTCTCCTCTTTCCCTCCCTGCTAAAATTCAGACTTGGATGTTCACCTGCCCAGTGGGCATTTCCCCTTGGCTATTCAAAACACATTTCAAACACATAACACACAGAACTCTTTTCCTCCAAACTCCTCTCCACACCTTGCAATCTGTGTGCCCTTAAGGCATTACTCTAGTAATAGTCATAATAGTCACAGATAAAATATACACAGAACTATCTGTGTTTTAGATACTTTTAAAAGCACTTCAAATATATTAACAAACCTAGGAGGCTGGTACTATTTTTATACCCATTTTACAGATGAGAAAACTGAGGCTCAGAGAGATTAGTAATAATAACAACAGTTAACATTTGAGTGCCTACTGAGTGTCAAACACTATAGTAAGTGCTCATTTAAGAATAGTGAGCTAGGAATAGACTTCTCTGGTTATTGAGTCCCCACTCCCTGAGGAGGTGATGGAAAATGAGGGAAAGTAGGGGTGGGCTCTTGAGAAGTAGGCCAGGCTGTGAGGCAGAGAAAAAAAGCAAACACCAGTGAGCTTCCAGTGGTTCCATTGGGAATGGACAATGGTCAGAGGAGAAAAATCTTTCTTAGCCTGCTCAGTTCACCCTGTTCCCTGCCATGGAGGCTGTCAGCAAGAAAAAAATTAGATCAGGATAATAAGTCAGTCTCACATTGAGTCATATAACTGCTTATTTTCAGATGATTTTAAATTGTTGAGTGTGTACAAAAGGTGCAATAGGTGAGACAGGAAGAAAGGTCACCTTGACTCATGTTTAACATTTAGAGGTTTGTAAAGTACTGCAGACAGGCCTGTGATTCTCAGAATTGGCAATGAGTTATCTTTGTGTGTTTCCTAAAAGAAATCAGTTGACTTCAAGCTGGGAGACTTACAGCTGTAAGCACTTCTTCCTTTAGTTCATTTGGAGGAGGAGAAAATTTGAAAGGTGAGAATGAGTCGTTACCCATCCCAGGGGAGAAGGTGAGGATCAGGAAGAAACAGCGGTTAGTGGCTGTGGCAAGATCTGGGGTAAGGGCCTTTCTGGGTAGTTTGGAAAAGTGTGCTGATCTTTCAAGAACTGCCTCCTACTCCCTCAGTGAATGGCTGCACGTTTAAATGGGTCCAACTTTCATTGCATCAGATGTCAGTTCTTCAAAAAATAGTCTGATCATAAAGTGTATATACAAGAAGCCAACCCTGCAGAAATGACCCGAGATAAAATGAATTTTGTTTGTTTTGTAGTTGCCAATCAAGCTGGGCTCTAAAGAGGAGCAAATGCTCAAGAAGGAAATCGGCAATGCAAAATTTCCTGAAGAGGGACAAATGTTCAAATACCTTCTTCCCCTCATCATTGAGGTGAGCTTGCTGAGCCATGTTTTCATTAAGCAGTACAGCTTGTTGTTGTTGTTGTAACCATTGTAGCGGACATTTGAGATCGAGAAATAAGTTTGGGGAAGGCATTTAGGTCCAGATTGTGATTGGAAGAGGCCCCTATGCTTTACATGTAGTCTCTTGTCTAGCATAATTTGATATTTATGTACTCAGATCACTAATTCATGGTGAATTTTATGAAAAAAAAGGAGATAGGTTCTTACCTAGGGATTACTGAGACATTTCGTACTAACCTGGCTCTGTTGTTGCAATTAGCTAGCAGATTTAGTTCCTGAGCTGGGCTGCCAGTATCAATGGCAACACAGGTAGGTGCTGACTCACAACATAAGTCAACTGGAAACCATGCCTCTAATTTCAAACTAGAGCTAAATTTCACAAGTTTGAACTAAGTGGAGGAAGGTGAGGCTAGATGCTGGAAACTGTTTTAGAACACATCTTTTTTAAAAAAATATAATTTTCCTTTGCAAGTGTATACAGCAGCGGGATTAGCTAAATGGGGTTTCCTGGCAGATGTTATAATTCTGTGTTGGTGGTGATGGGCTGGCTGTAAAAGGACTAGTGCCGCTGAATTAAGTCTAATGCAATAGCTTATTCTAGCCATGAGATGGCAGCAGAGGGTGATGGGCGCTCACTTCCTGCTCCAAAGAGGGGGCGTCCTGGAAGTAAAGGGGAGCTTGTGTTGGAAAGCTTCTCACCAGGGAGAGAGCAAGTAACACAGCGTGTCAGAACAATTGAAAAGGAGAGTCTGGAAACGTACTAAAGCCAAGAGAGAAGTCATACAAGGTATGGTCAGGTCCGCTAGAGTTGCAGTCCTGGTTTAAATCAGGAAGTCGCGGCCCGGCGCGGTGGCTCACGCCTGTGATCCTAGCACTCTGGGAGACCGAGGCGGGTGGATCGCACAAGGTCAGGAGTTTGAGACCAGCCTGAGCAAGAGTGAGACCCTGTCTCTACTAAAAATAGAAAGAAATTAGCTGGACAACTAAAAATATATATATAG
>NW_012134303.1:8493927-8495160 GCF_000956105.1 Propithecus coquereli
GCCTGCCTCGGCCTCCCAAAGTGCTAGGATTACAGGCGTGAGCCACCGCGCCCGGCCCTTTACTTGTTTTTGTAAATGAAGTTTTTGGGAATACAGCCGTGCTCATTTGTCTGTGTATTATCTCTGGCTGCTTTTCTGCTATAATGGCAGAGCTGAATAATTACAACAGAGACCATATGGCCTACAATGTCTAAAATGTTTGCTATCTGGCTCTCTACGGAAAGTGTTCTGGGCCCTGCTTTACTACAGTGTTCTGGGTCTCTGGTATGTAGACTTTGCAGTTAGACAGACCTGAGGTCAAACTCTGGCTTTGCCACTTATTCATTAGTAGGATGCCCTTGGACAAGTCCTGTTACTTCTCTGTGCCTCAGTTTTCTCATCTGTAAAATGGGAATAATAATAATACGTATCTGCTAGGGTTGCTGTGAGGATTAAATGAGATACTATGCACGAAAAGTTCTTAGCACAGTGCTTAGTTGCCAGGCATATAGTAAACTCTTAAAAAAAATGGTAGTTAAATTATTTGGAATAGTAATGACAACAGATAGAATGTAGCTCTGTGGTTGGCACATAGTGAATGTTCACTTAAATACCAAACATCTGTATTTGTCTTTTTCTTATTCTTGCTGACTTCTCTAAGGCCTTGGGTTGCTGAAGAAAAGACTGCAATTTAGGGCTGGAGGCAGAGGTATGGGGATTAGCAGGACAGGACAGTGAACAGGGTGGTTTCGGCCTGAAGGGGGATTGACAGCAGTGGATTCACTCTGGAATAAGCTGTTTAATGCTTTAAACCTGAACCGGATCGTATGACCGAAGTGAAGTGTGTATGTGTGTGAGGGGGGTGGAGATGGGGGTGAGAAAGAGAGTCCCCAGTTCTGTCGTGTTTTTCACTTTCTTTCTTTTTTTTTTGGTGTCTTCAAAATCCCTCTCCTTGTGTTACACTTAAATGGACTCTGATTCCATTCTTTGAAAAATGTAAAGATTCCAGTGCATAGTGACCTCCCCATTCTTCAAGTTCCTGGAGAAATTATAGAAAAAAATGACTGTGGGATGTCCTTCTTTGTTTTTAGTTGTGGTTGGCTGCCGTCTTTGGTTTTTTTTTTTTTTTTTTAAGACACAGTCTCACTGTGTTGCCCGGGCTAGAGTGCCGTGGCGTCATCCTACCTCACAGCAACCTCAAACTCCTGGGCTCAAGCGATCCTCCTGCCTCAGCCTCCCGAGTAGCTGGGACTA
>NW_012134303.1:8495210-8499358 GCF_000956105.1 Propithecus coquereli
AGTTTAAAAAAGAAAAAAAAATCAGGAAGCTGGGAGGGGAAATACCTTAAGGAATAAACATATCAAAGCAGAGAGTAATAAACCATTTGATCAAGCTACTGACATATAGAACAGACCGAGGGGAAATCTAATGAGAGCTAAAGAGGCAACCTATTCTGATAGTCTTAAGTCTTTAATTAAGAGGTGGTTGCTCTTTGAGAGCTGGGTCCCTATGCAGTACCAAGCCCAGTGCTGGGAGAATGCTACAGGTCCAGAAGCCCACAATCCCTATTTCAAAACCCATGGGGACAGAAGTGTTCTGAAATTCCAAATTTGTCAGATTTCAGGACTGTAATATGCTGTCTATGCCATATATTAGGTAACACTCCCAGTGAGGTTTGAGGAAGCACCCATAATTAGGGTTCCCAAGTTTAGCAAATAAATATACAGGATACCCAGCTAAATTTAAATTTCAGCTAAACAGCCAATAATGTTTTAGCATAAAAAAGGGACATACTTATGCTAAAACATTATTGGCTATTTAGCTGAAATTCAAATTTAACTGAGTTGTCCTGGATTTTATCTGGCAACCTTACTATAATCAAACCAATTAATTTTTCATCAGTGAAACCTATGAATTCTTAGACTTGAAGGGATAAAGGCCATAAATTGCCTCCCATCAGTTCATCTCAGGTTTTGCTACCATATGAGTTTTGATAGGGAATTTATTTTTGAAGAACTTTTGGTTTTCAGAACTTGGTAGATTTTGGAATTGAGGACCTGTAATTGTTCAATAATTTTTTTTTTTTTTGAGACAAAGTCTCACTCTGTTGCCTGGGCTAGAGTGCCGTGGCATCAACTTAGCTCACAGCAACCTCAAACTCCTGGGCTCAAGCGATCCTCCTGCCTCAGCCTCCCGAGTAGCTGGGACTACAGGCGTGCGCCACCATACCTGGCTAAATTTTTCTGTATATTTTTAGTTGTCCAGATAATTTCTTTTCTATTTTTAGTAGAGGCGGGGTCTCACTCTTACTCAGGCTGGTCTCGAACTCCTGACCTTGAGCGATCCTCCAGCCTCAACCTCCCAGAGTGCTAGGATTATAGGTGTGAGCCACTGCCCCTGGCCAGATGTCTAGTCTTGAAGTGATTATCTATCTATCTCTCTCTCTATATATATATGTATATGATGTGATTTGACACACTCCATTTGCTATGGTTTGGATATGGTTTGTTTGTCGCCACCAAAAGTCGTGTTGAAATTTGATCCCCAGTGTGGCTGCGTTGGGAGGTAGAGCCAAGTGAAAGGTGTTTGGGTCACGGGGGCGGATTCCTCGTGAATGGTTTGGTGCTGTTCTTACAGAAGTGAATTCTCACACTTGCAGGACTGTATTAGTTCTCACAGGGATGGATTAGTTCCCTTGAGAGTGGGTTGTTATAAAGCCCGGATGCCCCTCAGGTTTTCTTCTCTTCACACCTGTCCGTTTTTCCTTTGACCTTCTCCACCATGTTGTGATGATGCAGCACAAAAGCCCTCACCAGGAACCAGGGCCATGCCCTTGAACTTAGCCTCAGAGCCATGAACTAAATAAACCTCTTTTCTTTATAAATTACCCAGTCTCAGGTATTTTATAGCAACACGAAATGGACTAAGGCGCTATGCCTAGACAGTTTGCATGCATCAGCACTGCTTCTATTATCAGTTCCTCCGAATGTTCCGAGGGTGTGTTCTCTCGTGCCAATTACTGGCTTGGAATTCTGGAAGGAGACCAATGGTGGTGGTAGTAGGGGTAGGGCTGGTGAGGTAAGGAAGGAATAGTGTGTTGGAGAAGTACATCCAGTTGGAATCAGTATGATCCTCATTGTACAGTCACATCCTATAAATAACCCTAACAAATTCCAGAATGAAAAAACTTGATTATTATGCAAGACACAATTTAGAGGATGAGAGACAACTTGATAGATAAAGGAGAGAATTTTTCATTGAGAACGATTGGCAAGTCAGGATTGCAGAAAGTATGGCTTTTTCAGGACTGACTGACAAGCTGAGGTATATAAGGGGTTTTTATTATATAAAGCTTAGATGGAGGATTGCATGAATATGGTTTTGATTCAAAGCAAAAAACTTGCTCAGGTGGGGTGTGGTAGCTCATGCCTCTAATCCTAGCACTCTGGGAGGCTGAGGTGGGACGATCACTTGAGGTCAGGAGTTCAAGACCAGCCTGAAGCAAGAGTGAGACCCTGTTTCTACTAAAAATAGAAAACATCAGCCAGACTTGATGGTGTGTGCCTATAGTCCCAGCTACTCAGGAGGCTGAGGCAGGAGGATCGCCTGAGCCCAGGAGTTTGAGGTTGCTGTGAGATAGGATGATGCCACTGCACTCTAGCCGGGGCAACAGAGTGAGACTCTGTCTGAAAAAAAAAAAAAACAAAAACTTGCTCAGAGTGGCTTTCACCAGGTAATTATTTAGGAGCATGGCCGAGAGACACCAATGCAGGTTGGGTCCTGTGTGTTTAATGAAACCCAGGCATAGTATGTTCTGCACTTTCTTGCCCTCCCAGCCATCCACATGTTCCTACATTTTTCTGCCCACTCCAAACATTCTATCTCTCTCTGGTAGAGAAAGGTAGAGAAAGGTAGAGATCCTCAGTGCTTGGACGGATTTTAAGGAGTCACTTTCTATCTACCTCCAGGCAGGACCAGCCCAAATGTAGCAGCTCAATTAAGCCAGCAGCATTTACTAAGCACCTGCTCTGTACCAGGCCCCATGCCGGGTACTTAAGATACAGTCATGACTTCAGTGGTCAGAATCTCATTCTTGAAGCAAACACCTAACAAATAATGACAAAATCAGATTCCTGTCCTCCCATGATGTGAGTCCCAGGGCCTGACAAGAGCTATAATGAAGCCAGGAGACTTTCTCATTAAGAACTGAGATAGGAAAGTAAACTCACAAGAAAACATGGTTCATGTAGCTCAAGGAAAACTCATATTAGTTGTAATCCCAAGGGAGTAATTATTTCTGCTGCGTATCAAGACCATTGGGGCCCTTGCTTGCTTGATTTTAAAGAGAGTGGTACATATCCTAAACTGTGTCCTTTCTCCTTCCTTCTGGGGACCAGCCTTGTGATGGGCTTTTAATAATAATGACTTATTGAGCACTTTACTATGTGCCAGGCACTTTGTATTTATGCATTCCTTTAATCCTTAATTCCTATGATGACTCTATGAGGGAGGTATTGCTTTTCTGCAGATGAAGAAACTGAGACAGAAATGAAAGGACTTATCTAGTAAGTGGTGACAGCCAGGTGTTGAACCCAGGTCTATGTGAGTATACCACTGATGTGCTAACCCAGGGGTCATCAAACCATCAAACTATAGCCTGTGGGCTAAATCCAGTCCTTTACTTGTTTTTTCTTTTTTTTTTGAGGCAGAGTCTCACTGTGTTGCCTGGGTAGAGTGCCGTGGCGTCAGCCTAGCTCACAGCAACCTCAAACTCCTGGGCTCAAGCGAGTGAGACTCTGTCTCAAAAAAAAAAAAAAATAGTTTAAAAAAGAAAAAAAAATCAGGAAGCTGGGAGGGGAAATACCTTAAGGAATAAACATATCAAAGCAGAGAGTAATAAACCATTTGATCAAGCTACTGACATATAGAACAGACCGAGGGGAAATCTAATGAGAGCTAAAGAGGCAACCTATTCTGATAGTCTTAAGTCTTTAATTAAGAGGTGGTTGCTCTTTGAGAGCTGGGTCCCTATGCAGTACCAAGCCCAGTGCTGGGAGAATGCTACAGGTCCAGAAGCCCACAATCCCTATTTCAAAACCCATGGGGACAGAAGTGTTCTGAAATTCCAAATTTGTCAGATTTCAGGACTGTAATATGCTGTCTATGCCATATATTAGGTAACACTCCCAGTGAGGTTTGAGGAAGCACCCATAATTAGGGTTCCCAAGTTTAGCAAATAAATATACAGGATACCCAGCTAAATTTAAATTTCAGCTAAACAGCCAATAATGTTTTAGCATAAAAAAGGGACATACTTATGCTAAAACATTATTGGCTATTTAGCTGAAATTCAAATTTAACTGAGTTGTCCTGGATTTTATCTGGCAACCTTACTATAATCAAACCAATTAATTTTTCATCAGTGAAACCTATGAATTCTTAGACT
>NW_012134303.1:8500183-8517316 GCF_000956105.1 Propithecus coquereli
GGGGGGGTCTCGCTCTTGCTCAGGCTGGTCTCGAACTCCTGACCTTGAGTGATCCTCCGGCCTCGGCCTCCCAGAGTGCTAGGATTACAGGTGTGAGGCACCGTGCCGTCCTTGGCTGGTGTCTTTGATTAGACAGACTCTAAACTCCTTCAGGGCAGAAACTGTATCTCTTAAGTTTAGGGACAAGGAGAGTATTGCTATTAAACAATGAAGGGATGTGTGTTTGTTTATGGGGGGGTTGTGTGTGTATGTGTTTCTGACTGGGGAGGCACCTAAAGTGAAGGGAGAATGAATTTCAGAAGCAAGGTCTTTCGGAGATAAATGTTTCAATGCCTCAATGTCCTATTAAATGACAGAGAAAAAAACTAGAAAAATGAATGTGGTGAAAAAAAGGCAGGACCCTAGTTGGGGGAGCCGTCTGCTGGGAGTGGGGGGTGGCCTATATCTCTTAGTTACCTAGATGGAAGAGGACGTTACCTATGATGTGATGAAAATTCCTACCATTAGGTAAAGCCTTTGGGTTACAGCTCTGCTATTTCTGGTAGCCATCTTTTTCTAATATTTCTGTGAAGGTCAGCCCTTTACTCCTAAGGTGAGTTACTTCATAAACAGTTTACGACTTTCAAGTGTCTGAGAGGAGACAGATAGGTAAGTTTTGCCGAGAGAGGAAGGGATGAGCTCTCTTTCTTCTCTAGGGAAAGCACTTGCCTTCTCCTTCAACTGGCAGTTTTCACTTTTCCTAATCTATATTCAAAGCCCTCCCCCCTCATTCAATTGGGATACATATTTCCCGTCACTGATATAAACATAATTCAAGCAAATTCTCTTTTTCCTTGTCAGTCTGGGATGGAAAGCCTATGGTTCTTGCAGCAGGGGTAATTTGGGAATAGGGCTACAGATAAGTTAAGACCTAACAGCCTAAGGGAGCAAGTGAATTTTCTCTGAAGCTTAGTTTCTGCATAATGTGACTTCCAGCTGGTTCTATCTGTGATGAATATCAAGGCTGTAAAGGGTCTGTACCACCAAGAGTTCCCTGGCAGTACTTACTTTCCTTAGCTGTGGTTGTCATATACTTCTCTGAAGAAATGAGAAGATGCAAAAGTGTAACCAACAAACTCACTATGTCTGGCTTCTCGAGGGTATGGTGGTGGTTTTTGTTTTGTTTTGCTTTCCCCTTTCACTTATAGCTCATATTATTACTCGGTGCATTTTAGTCATTCATAACAACATTTCTTAGGTATCACACTGTGCGATCACCATGCTCAAATAGCTGAGAGCCTGGGTTTAATACTGCTCTTGGTGTTCATTCTGCAAGACTTCCATATTGATGAGGAGATGACGACCTGTGCATGATAAGATTTGTGTTTCAGAATGATCAGTCTTAGCAGTTTGGAAGATGAATTGGCGAAAGGGATGGGAGTGGGGTGATGGAGTGACTGGGGGCAGGGGGACTGATTAGGAGTCTATTGTAACTGTTCAGGTGAGAGGTGATAAAGGCCTGAATTAGAGCAGTGGAAGTTGAAAGGAGGTGATGGTAAAGGAGACATTTTGAAGACAGAATTGACAATATTTGGCTATCAATTGCATGAGTGGGTGGCAGGTAAAGAGGAGTTGAGGTTTATGCAGAAGGAGGACATCTCTGCTATTAACTGATGGAGGGGAATCAGGAGATCATGAGGAGGGCTGAGTTTGGGACTGATACTGATGAGTTCATTTTAGTTGTGATGACTCACTGTCCTTTGCCTGGGATCGAGGGAATTTCCAGGACATCAGGCTTTCAGTGCTAATACAGGGAATGTGCTAGGTAAACCAGGATGATTTGGTCACCCTAAGCTTAGAACATGTTGGATTTGAGGTATCTGCAGACAGTATTCAACAGATGGTTGGGCAGATAGGTATGGTGTGTAGGAAGGACATCAGAGTCAGAGGCAGTTTAGGGAATTGCCTGTATAGAGATGATGGGGGAAACCACAGGAGTGGGTATGATAATTGAGGGAGAATGCAGAGTATGAGATTACAACTACCTCAAATCCCTTGCAGAATGAGAAAGGATGTAAGTGAATGAATGAAATAATTAATTAAGAAGAAAAGGTGAGTGAGAAAAAGGCTGCAGGCTAGAGTTCAAGGCTTGCCTGCTTATGTAAGTTGGCTGTAGAAAGAAACCTGAGGCCAAGTCACAAGTAGTCAAGAGGGAACCAGAACAGAATGATGATGTCATAAAAGGCAAGAAGGAAGAGAATTTCAGAGAGGTGGGAGTCTAGGGAGATTAATATTGAGGACAGGTGGTTTGGCTCTGGTGCTTAAGAAAAATAATTTTCTGTGGAGTCCTGAAATCAGATTATAAGATGCTGATTAAATAGAGAGTGGGAAGAAAGGATATATGGGCAGCGAGCTCAGAGTTATCTTCCTCCCAACAGTGAAAAGAAGGAAAAGAATAGTAGCCTCTTTTAAGCACCAGCTCAAGATCCAACTTTTCTTTTAAGTTTTCCTGAACTTCAAATGCCTGTGTTCTCTCCCTTCTATAATGTAAACACATATCAAAGCATCACGTTGTATCCCATAAATTAATAAAATTATTTGTCACTTAAAAATAAAATGAATTTTCAAAAAAGTTTCTATAGTATTCAGGGACTATACTATGTTATGTAGGAAAAAAAAAACCTATGTGATACACTCCTCTATTTTGTGGCTGCTTCAGTGTGCTTGGTTTCTCTCCCTATTAGACTCTAAGCTTCCTTAGGGCAGAGACCATAGCTTATATATCCCACAGTGCCCACAAGAAAGGCCTTCAAGAATATTTTCTAGTTGCCAGGATGGGAAGAATGGAAGGTTTCTCCAGGTCAGATTTTCTCAACCTCAACACTATTGGCTTTTGGGGCTGGATAATTCTTTGTTCTGTGCA
The DNA here is from genome assembly GCF_000956105.1 of Propithecus coquereli. NCBI lineage: Eukaryota > Metazoa > Chordata > Mammalia > Primates > Indriidae > Propithecus > Propithecus coquereli. The sequence continues at coordinate 8,503,086 of NW_012134303.1, forward strand.
TTGTAGATGTTGGGTAGTTCTCTGGCCTCTACTCACCAATTGACAGTGGCACCTCCCCTGTCAACCAAAAGTTGTGACAACCAAAAGTCTCTCCATATATTGCCAAATATCCCTGGTGAGTTGTTGGGAGTGGGGGGCGTGGATCAGCCCTGTGGAGAACCATTGCTTTAGGTGGTCTGGGCCTAGTCTATGTATCCCCTTGTCCTTCAGCAGAAACATACCAAAGCCATCTTCGAGTGAGAAACATTGGCACCCAGTTCACAGCCTCCAGAAAGAGATGTATAAGTTTCTTGGTTATTTGTTTTTAGTTCTGACAGCCTTAAACTCATTCCTTTCTCTAGTTCTCCCAGGAGTTAAGTGAATGGCTTGGTACTTGCACTTCAACACCAAGTACTAAAATGATGCCAACATACTTCCCTTATGATCCTGAATGTGAAAATAAAGCTGGAGAGAGATCTAGTTACAGCAGTGGTTTGTAATGTTTCGGCAACTGTAAGTGAAGTATTTATGAATTTGTTTACAAAGTGCAACTAATAGTTAATAATACTTTTTCTTTTCAAAGCATCTTTCAAATATTAAATTGTGACTCTGTTGGTAGCCCCTTCAGAGATTACCAGAGATTGGAGAAATAAGAAAAAGAGGCCGGGCACAGTGGCTCATGCCTGTAAATCCTAGCACTCTGGGAGGCTGAGGCAGGAGGATCACTTGAGGTGAAGAGTTCGAGACCAGCCTGAAGCAAGAGTGAGACCCCGTCTCTACCAAAAATAGAAAAAATCAGCTGGGTGTGGTGGTGCGTGCCTGTAGTCCCAGCTACTCAGGAGGCTGAGGCAGGAAGATGGCTTGAGCCCAGGAGTTTGAGGTTACAGTGAGCTAGGCTGACACCACGGCACTCTTCCCTGGGGCGACAAAGTAAGACTCTGTCTCAAAAAAAAAAAAAAAAGAAAAGAAAAGAAAACATGGAGTGTTTAAAAGAAAGGTATAGAAGGTTTCAGTGCCCAAGCAGAGCAGAGAATCCAGGCTCTTCTTCAGGTTAAACCCGAAATGTCTCCCTGAGACTTGTATGCGTCATCCAGTGTGGCCTGTGGAACATCCCAGGAAGATGATTCTTTGTTATGATCATAGGGAATGAATGGATGTGGGTTGAGCCGGCCTAGGGGTAAGAATAAGGAAAAACTCTGATCTCTTGTGCTATTCTATCACATTTTCCAGGCTTTTGAGATTCCTTGGTATTGCCCTGTGAATCTTCTTACTGCCTGCTGGTGAAGTCCAATAAACCAGTCAGCCAGTCAGCACATCTTTATTGAGTACCTGCTAAATATACTTAAGACACCAAAGAGTGATGTGAATAAAAAGGAGGTTGCACAGGCATAGTTCATTCTTCCTGGTTCTTAATTCATTAAACTAAGCAATTTCCATATGTTGTAAGATTTTGGCCCCACGACAGCCCCCATGAGATGGGTATTATTAGTATATATCCTCTTTTTACAGAGAAGGAAATATGAGGCTCAGCAAGGTTAAATCACACGGCTAGGGTATACAGCTACAAGGTGACAAGAGCTGAGATTCAAGCCCCCATCTGTACTACTCCAAAACCTGTGATTCTTATCCACTGTGCCAATATGATTTATAATTTATTCATCTACTGTAGTTTCCCTTCATTTTTTTTTCAAGTGATTAAGCTACTCTGTTTTATAGAAGAACTGAAGACTGGGAAATATAAAAGACTTGCCCAGGGTGACATGGTAGTGGTGGTGGTGATGTTGGGAGACATCTGTTTTCATATTTTTAAAATGAGGATAATACTCATTTGTTGCTGCTATCTTTTTGACCACATGGCTTTTTGTCTAGCTCTTTCCCCCTAATTCCTACGGCTATTCTGTCATTTTGGGTTTTGCCCATGAAATCTCACCTTGCCCTGTGTTTCTATAGCATATAGATTGCTTTAATCTAGGCCTCAACTTATGGCTGTGGAGACCCTGCTCTGGTTTTATTTGTAAAATGAAAACTCCTTGAGGTCAAGGGCTGTGGCTGTATGTGCTTGCTATCATATTCCTGATACTCAGGATGATAGCTGGCACACAGTAGATGATTAATAAACATTTATGAGATGAATGAACGAATGCATAAAGTCCTTGATCCTGGTGCCCAGATCAATCTTCTTGACCTACCAGTTATATACAGCCTAATGTAAGGAGGAGTTACATCCTACTGGCATAGGCCCTATGCAGGCACTGTCCTGTGAACAGAGCTTTGTCCTGAATAGTACCTACAAATTTTAGTTAGTAGGTCACTACTAACTGAGTCACTGTGTACTCGAAGGAGTTAATAAGACTTTACACGCTTATATAAGTTTAACTTAGAACTTGATACAGATGACAAAAATGATTCGTTGGGTCAAACTAAACTCCCAGTGTGCAATGAATCAAAGCATTTTACTAACAAAAAAATATATACAAATACATACTTTCGAACAAAATAATATAGCAGGGGTTTGGAATCAATTACTGGTTTTTCATAGCTAGGAATCCATGAAACCATTAGACAGAAATAATTGCTCATTCTCTGGTCTGGATTTATCATCTTATTCTTGAGTCATTAACTGAGGACTTCAGCATCCTATAACTGGCCAAGCCAGTATATATCAGACTGGCTACTTCCTTCCTCACAGTAGGACTGATAAGCTAACTGTGGAGAATTCATAGGGTCTACAAATGCTCAGGGTTCAGCCTTGTCAAGCTTACACTCTCTTTGCTGCAATTCTAGTGCATCAGCTATTTCTCTTCTTTTTTTTTTTTAATTACAAAAATAAAAAAGCTGGACATGGCGACTTGTGCCTGTAGTCCCAGCTACCCAAGAGGCTGAGGTGGCAGGATCACTGGAGCTCAGGAGCTCAAGGTTGCAGCGTGCCATGATCACTCCTATCAACAGCCACTGCTCTCCAGCCTGGACAACATAGCAAGACCTCGTCTCTTAAAAAAAAAAATTACTTACAGTAATGTAAGAATTCCATTTTTTTTTTAATTTCAGCATATTATGGGGGTGCAGATGTTTAGGTTATGTATGTTGCCCTTGCCCCCCTCTCCCCTGCTAAGTCCGAGTTTCAAATATGTCCATTCTTCGGGTGGTGCGCATTGCACTCTTTGTGTATACAAATACCCATCCCCTCCTCCCTCCTCCCCCTTCCCCTCTCCCCTCTCCCCCCTGCCCAACATCCAATAGATGTTATTCTGATATGTGCATTTATGTGTTGATCAGTTAATACTAATTTGATGGTGAGTACATGTGGTGCTTGTTTTTCCATTCTTGGGATACTTTGCTTAGTAGAATGTGTTCCAGCACTTTCCAGGAGTATACGAGAGGTGCTATATCACCATTGGTGATATTTCTCTTCTTAACTTCCAATAGCATGTTATGTGCAAAAGCTGCAACAGGCCTCCTGTACTCCGGCCTGCCACCGTCCTCTAGAATTGTTACAAATTTGTTACAAAATGCAGATGTCCTGGAAGGAGTTGTACCAACCAGATCGTGACTGGGTGAAATGAGCATGTGCTTCCAGGTGGAGTGTTACCTAAAAGAGTATCCCCTGGTTTCTGGGGCGGGGGTGGGAGGGTGGGGAGCGGTTAAAGCAGCGGTTGCTTCCTGTTTTATGCTATAAATACATCTGGCTGCAAGCAGTCTATTTCCTGCTACAGTGAGGTGAGGTAGGGGGTCATCTTCATTCCCTCTTTATGATCCAGAGTGCAGCCTGAAACTGCAGGATAACTGAGGTAAAATGGAGGATACAAACCAGGGGAGGAGAGGGCTAGAAGTAATATATGACTGAGGTGACCCTTGGTAAAGAGTAACTGCAACTTAGTCAAGGCCTGAATAGAGCTTAATTAAGGCAAGGCCAAGGCTGAAGCCTTGTTAAGGCCTAGCCAGCACTTCAGGTTAGGTAAAGCCTAGCTGGACCTTAACCCAGTTAAACTCTAGCCATGGACTTGGCCAAGTTGAGGCCTAGCCAGGTTCAAAGCCTAGTTAAGGCCTACTCAGTCTAATTAATGCCTAGCCAGCCCAGTTACTACCTAACCAGGGGCTAAGCCAAGTTGAGGCCTACTCAGAAACCAGTTAGGGTCAGATAGAGCCTAAACGTAGTTAAGTTTTAGTCAGCTTAAAGTTTTAGTCAGACCTATCCTTAACCAAAGCTTAGTTAAGGCCTAGTTAGCCCAGTTAAGACCTAGCCAGAGCCTAAGCCTGCTTCATGTCTAGTTAGCTCAGTTCAAGTCTTCCCAGCCTAGTTAAGGCTGAGTAAGAGCCTAAACATAGTTAAGATCCGGTCAGAGCACAGTTAGGCCCAGTCAGAGCCTAAGCATACTTAAGGCCTGCCAGAATCTTTTAAAGTGTAGCCAAGGCCTAAGCCTAGTTTAAAGTGAGGTAGTTTTAGTCAGAGCTTAGTTAAAACTTAGTCAGGGCCTAAGCCTACTTAAGTCTTAGTCCATTTAAGACCTAGCCAGAGCCTAAGCCTACTTCAGGTCTAGTTAGCCCAGTTAAAGTCTAGCCAGCCCAGCTAAGGCCTAGCCAGAGCTTAAATATATTTAAAATATAGTCAGAGTATAGTTAGGCCTAGCCAGAGTTAAGGCCTGTCAGTCTTTTTAAGGTGTAGCCAAGCCCTAAGCCTAGTTAAAGCTAGCTAGCTTGGTTAAGACCTCATCAGGGTATTATAAAAGCATCACCAATGCCTAAGCCTAGTTTAGGTCTAGTTAAAACCCAGTTAAGCCCTGGCCAGGGTCTAAGCCAAGTTGAGTCCTAGTTAAGTCTTAGTCATAGTCTAGTTATGTTTTAGCAAGATTATAAACATAGTCACTCCTAGTCAGAGTTTAGTTAAGACTTAGTCAGACGGCTGGGCACGGTGGCTCATGCCTGTAATCCTAGCACTCTGGGAGGCCGAGGTGGGAGGATCTCTTGAGCTCAGGATTTCGAGACCAGCCTGAGCCGTGAGCAAGCGTGAGACCCCGTTTCTGCTAAAAATGGAAAAAGTTAGCCACTGTGGTGGTGTACGTCTGTAGTCCCAGCTACTCGGGAGGCTGAGGCAGGAGGATCACTTGAGCCTAGGAGTTTGAGGTTGCTGTGAGCTAGGCTGATGCCACTGCACTCTAGCCTGAGCGACAGAGCAAGACTCTGTATCAAAAAAAAAAAAAAAAAAAAAAAACTTAGAGTCTAAGCCTAGTAAAGGCTTGGTCAGCCCAGTTAAGACTTAGCCAAAGCCTAAGCCTACCTCAGGTCTAGTTAGATCAGTTAAAGTCTATCCAGCCCATATAGGGCCTACTGAATCTAAACATAGTTAAGATCTAGTCAGAGCACAGTTAGGCCCAGTCAGAGTCTAGACATAGTTAAGGCCTGTCAGTCTTTTTAAGGTGTAGCCAAGGCCAAAGCCTAGTTAAAAGCTAGCTAGCTCAGTTAACACCTCATCAATTTTTTTTTTTTTTTGAGACAGAGTCTCGCTCTGTCATCCCGGGCTAGAGTGCCATGGTGTTAGCCTAGCTCACAGCAACCTCAAACTCCTGGGCTCAAGCAATCCTGCCTCAGCCTCCCGAGTAGCTGGGACTACAGGCGTGTGCCACCACGCCCGGCTAATTTTTTTTCTATTTTTAGTTGCTCATCTAATTTATTTTTATTTTTAGTAGAGACAGGGGTCTCGCTCTTGCTCAGACTGGTCTAGAACTCCTGACCTCAAGCGATCCTCCCACCTTGGCCTCCCAGAGTGCTAGAATTACAGGTGCGAACCATGCCCGGCCAACACCTCATCAACTTCTTGTTGAAGCAAAACCAATGCCTCAGCCTAATTTAGGTGTAGTCAGAGCCCAGTTAACCCCTAGGTAGTGCTTAAGCCTAATTTAGGTCTAGTCAGAGCCCAGTTAAGCCCTAGCCAGATCCTAAGCCTAATTAAGTCCTAATCATATTCTTATTAAGTCCTAGTAAGGTCATAAACCATAGTTTAGTCCTAGTCAGAGCTTAGTTAAGACTTAGCCAGACCCTCAGCCTAACTGTTAGTCAGAGCCCAGTATGGGCCTTGGGAGTACCTAAGAATAGTTTAGACTTTGTCAGAGCCCAGTTAAGGCCTCATCAGGGCTTAAGCCTAATTAAAGTCAAGTCAGAGCCCATATAAAGCCTAAGCTTAGTTCAGCATTAGTCAGAAACTAGTTAAGGTATAGCCAGGTCCTAAGTTTAATTAAGGCCTAGCAGAGTCCAGTTAAGGTCTAAGTCTACTTAAATATTAGTCAGAAACTAGTTAAGGTAGAGCCAGGGCCTAATTTTATTAATGCCTAGTCAGAGTCTTTTTAAGGGATACTCAGGGCCTAAGCCTAGTTAAAGGCTAGCCAACTTGGTTCAGGCCTCATCAGAATAGAGTTAAAGTGCCAGCCTGGTTAAAGCCTAATCACGGCCAAAGTCCAGTTGAGGTTTAGTCAGAGGATAGTTGAGGCCTAAGCAGGGACTAAGCCTAGGTAAGGTCTGATCAGAGTCTGGTTAAAGTACAGCAAGGGCCTAAGACTACTTAAGAGCTAGTTAACTCAGTTAAGGCCTAGTCATGGCCAAATCCAAGTTAAGGCTTAATTAGCCCACTTAAAGCCTAGCCAGGGGCTAAGCCTATTTAAGTCCTAGTCAAAGCACAGTTAAGGACTATTCAGGGTCTAAGACTAGAGAAGGCCTAGTCAGAGTTTAGTTAAGGTATATCTGGGACCTAGTTAAGGCTTAGTCAGGTCTAAGCTTAGTAAAGGTCTAGTCAGACTTAAGTTAAGGCCTAGCCAGGCCTAAGCCCACTTAGGACCTCCTAGTTGTCCTAATTAAGGCCACTTAAGGTGTAGCCAGCCCAGTTAAGACCTGGCCAAGGCCAAAGCCTAGTTAAAGCTTAGCTAAAGTCTAGTTAAGGCAAAGACATGACTTAAACCTAGTTAAAGCCTAGACAGTCTAGTTAAGGTCTAGTTAAGTTCTAGTTATAACCCAGTTACCTTAGCCAGGGACTATGCCTAGTTCATATCTGATCAGAGTTTAGATAAGGCCTTGCCAGGACCTAAATCTAGAGAAGGCCTAATCAGAGTCTAATTGAAGGTATAGCAAGGGTCTGAGCCTATTTAAGGTCTGTTCATTCCAGTTAAAGTCTAGAAGGGGCTAAGCTTAGTTAAGTCCTAGTCAGAATCTACTTAAGTCCTAGCCAGGGCTTAAGCCTAGTTAATCCCTTGTCAGAGTGTAGTTAAGGCAAAGCCAGGGCCTAAGTTTGGTTAAGATGTAGTCATCCCAGTTAAGGCCTAGTCAGGACATTGGCCTAGTTATGGCCCAGTCAAGACTAGGATGTCCAACTCATCCCAGTTTGCCTAAAACTTTCTATAGATGGCATTGAAAATCCTGAGTCCTAGAAAACTAGATTAGTTAGCCACCCTAATCAAAGCCTTTTAAAGAGAACGTTTTTTGTCTTGGAGTTTATGGTTTATAAAACGCATTTGCAACATTATCTCGTTTGATTGTTATAGCATCTATTTGAGATAGGTATCATCATCATCCTCAAAATATAGATAACTCAGGTTTAGAGAGAACCAATGCCTTCCTTGATGCCATACAGTTAGTAAGTGTCACAGGTAGAGTCTAAATCTATGTTTCAACTCGAAAGCCATGCTTTTATATATATATTTATGTATATATATTCATATTGACTTCATTTCTTTTATTTTTGAATATCATTTCAGAATATAGATATACCACAGTTTTATTGTAAGTATTGTATGTATGGACATTTGGGTTGATTTAGTTTGAGGCTGTTACAAATAATGCTATTATGAATATTTATCAACTGGAGTCCTCATAAATTGCTAGTAGGTATGTAAACTGTTATAACCATTTTGGAAAACAGTTCTACATTTTCGTAAAAGGGTAAACATACACCTACCACACAACTCTATTCCACTCCTAAGTATTTATTGAAGAGAAATGAAAGCATATGTTTATAGAAAGACTTGTATATAAATGTTCATAGTAGCTTTTATAATTTTAACTAAAGTAATGGGGTATCTCCCCATAATTAAACATGGTCTAAATTGCAAAAGTGATACTTGCTCATGGTATTATCATCATCCTTATTTCTGATCAGGAAGATGAGTCACAGCGAACTGAAGTGACCTGCTAATAAGAACACTTTTAGACTTGAATGTGGATCTCTCTGCCCCCAAAGTCCATATTCTCCTTAAAATAAGGTCTCTTTCCTCCACAATTCCGACTGCCCCAGTGTCAGATACTTCAGCACTTGCCTGCATGGCTGAGGTTGTTGCATGTTTCTTCATGTTTTAGTGGTGTTTGCATTCACGTATTATCTAAAGTCTGTCAAGCATTTGGTAGATTGCGCTTGCATCAACACTTCTGTTTTCCGCTCGAGGTTTATTTACTGAGCTGACGCTTGCTGTTTCATTAGGGATATTTGTTGAGCCTGGCAACAGAGCTGACTTGGTAGGAGAGTCAAGCCTCACTACTTGATTTGCTGTGATCTTGGAAAGGACAGTTTTGAAAAGGGCACTGAAGACAAACCTGGTTTACTCAGTAATACCTGGCGGGGGGCGTTACTGGATACATACCTGGTATAATGACATTATGCGGGCCAGGGAAACAGATCAAGGCCTCTTTCTTTCTGGTACTTTGGATTCAGTTGCCAGAAGGCACTGAGGACTTGGCTTGCCTTTTCCTGGCTGTGCCATTTCTGTCTCCTCCAGTGAGCTTACCAGGGGTGTCAGGCATCTCTATTGAAAAGCCTGTATGTAAATATAGCTGCATCTTCCACTATGTTATCCCAAGGACAAAATAGTTGCCACCCCTGCAGAATGCAGCAGCTTCTGGATTAGATGCCAGTGGTAGCAGTATGCCAAGCATGAAAGTATACCGTCCTTCCCTTGCCAAGTAAACACCAGCTTCTTGTTTGGTGCTACATTTAAAGGGATTGTCTCTTCTTGTGTGGCGTGGCAGTCGGGGAGAGCTTTCAACATGGGCAGTTAGTGGCCTAGATGGTGGCACAGTGGAAGAGGCCACTGGGATGTAGTTTAGGTCACAGATGCCTTGGACTGTAATTTCCCCCTTTGTGCTATTGTATTGCTTTGGAGAACTGTTTGGTTTCATGTGTAATGCAAGAGGAAGGCAGCGCTGGTTAGAAAGAAACAAATGATTTATTGCACCGAGTAGCTGGGATATTCAAATGCTGCATTTTTTTTTTTTTTTTGGAGAGAGTGCCATTTGGGAATCATTTTCTCTGATAGTCACAAGGTGATTTCACACGTAAACTCAGGTCTTTAGTTGACTTAGCATGTTTGTCTTCCTATGTGTTGGTGAAACACATTAAGCTTCAAGACATTGGGTTAATGGCACAAGCAGGGCATGTCTCTATCCTAACAAAGAATCTAAAAGATCTTTTCTCAAGGACTAGGGGCTTTGTAGTGTAATATTGGAGGATACGGAAAGAGAGCACAAAACTAGATTCCTGGTTTTACTGCATTCCCGCGCTATGTGACTTTGGGTAGGTCATTTTGCCTTTCTGGATTTTGATTTTCCTAAATGTAAAATGGAGATAATAAACTCTGTGTTGCCCTACCCCACCATATATGGTAATTCTGAAGATCAAATGAGATACCATGTGAAAGTATGAAAAAAAGTATAAAACAGTATAAAATGCTAAGGAATTATTAGTCCTATTCATTCAACAAATATTTATTGAGTATGTACTATGTGCTAGACACTACACTTGTACTTGGACAAAACAGAGATCCCTGCCTTCAGGGAGCTTACATTTTAGAGAGGGAGACCAGAAAATAAATAATAATCATAATACATAAGTACACTATATAATATGTGCAGAAAGTGATAAGTTCTAAGAAAAATGAAAAAGAGGAACAGAGTAAGGAAGACTCAGGAGTGCCAGGTTGTGAGGGGTAGGTTCAATTTTCAGAAGGTGGTAAGTGAAGCCCTCATTGAGAAGGCAAGATGTAAGCAAAGAATTTGAAGGAGGTGAAGGATTTTGCTCTTCAGGTATCCGGGTCTTTACCCACGTTTAAAACGCTAACCTTTGGCCCCTTTACAAATCTTGGGAAGCAGCAACATGAAATCTTCATTCCATTCCAGGCAGAAAAAGTATCCAGTGCAAAGCACCTAAAGGGGAGTGTGCCTGGTGAATTTGAGGAATGGCAAAGAGGCCAGAGAAGCTAGAACAGAGGGAGGGGCAGAGAAGTAGAAGTTGCAGGTTATATTATGGAGGGCCGTATAAGCCACTATAAGAACTTGAGTTTTACTCTGAAGGAAATACAGAGTCATCAGAAAGTTTTAAATGGAGGAGTGACATGATCTGACTTCTGTTTTTTTAAATCAACATTATTAGTGTGGAACTGATTTCTGTTTTAAAGGGATCTCTGGCTGGTGTGTTGAGAAGAGACTGTAATGAGACAGGGCAAAGGAAATCTGTTAGGAGGCTATGGAAATAAGTAGATGATGGTGGCTAACAATGACAAGTGATCAGATTGTGGATATGTTTTGAAGGCAGAGCTAACAGGATATCCTGGTGGATTGGCTGTGGGTTGTGGGCAAAAGAAGAGTTAAAGATAAATCCAAGATTTTTTAGCCTGAGTAGTTAGAAGGATAGAATTGCCATATACTGCTATAGAAGGCTATAAGTGTAGTAGATTTTATAGGGAATACCAAGGATTTAGTTTTAGACATACTGTATTAAATTTTAGATATCACAAATCAATGTGAAGGTGATTAGATATACAAGCATGTGATTCTGGAGAAAGGTCTCAGCTGGCTAAATAAGTTTCAGAGTCATCGGCATATAGGTGTTATTTACAGCCTGTATGAGACCACTAAGAGAGTGACTAGATGAAGAAGAGGACATGTGAATGATTGACCATGTTAAATGCTTGTAGGACAAGTAAAATGAAGACTGAGAAGTGACAATTGGGTTTAGTAATGTGGAAATCACCAGTGACTTTAACAAGGGTAGTTAGATGGAGTGGCCGTTATATTTAATTAAAAGTGTGTTTTAGAACATAAATATTTAACCTGGTAGTATCAGTCACGAGAGATGAGAGATAAATTCTGTTCCTATCAAGTGAGCCTGCCTTGAGATTCCCCTGCCTCTAGCTAATATTAAAAAGTAAATCCTATCAGGAAAATTTCATTCATCTTTTCAGTTGAGCAGCATGCTGGTTTAGTATTGCAAGGGCTCTTGCCAGAGGATGGTGCTGTAGCCCTGGTGCTTTTTTGTTTTTTTTGTTTTTTTTTTTTTGGCTTAGCCAAACAATTTTAATTAAGTTAAAGGTCAGCAGAAAAAGTGCAATTACATGAAAAGCCCCATATTTTGCATGTTTAAACTGTTTTTCACTGTCTTTACTTGTAAGGTGTTGAAAGTAGGACCCACTCCTGAATCTTCTTTCTAGTGGTAGAATAAGGTACATGTTGTTCTGGGGTGCTACTCACTTTGAATTTATGGTTTGTCCAAATGAATTTACGAGCAGTAGGTGGTTTTGTTGTTGGAGGATCATCAGTCATACAGGGAAGCCAACGATGCCATTCAGGAGGTGCCATGCTTCCAACCACATCCCAGAATGTATTTTTGCCATTTATTTTAGTAGCATGTATAACCCAAAGGTGACAGCCAAAATTTGCTTATTGTCTTTATAATATTTGTTTCCATATTTGTCTTCCCCTGCTAATAATGCACCAACCCTCACATCACTTGCCCTGAAAAAAACTCGTAGATAGCTGCGGAGGCTGCCGTGACCGCCGACCTGCTGCAGGACTTGCACTAACTCCATCTTGTCACGCAGGCCCTGCCTCCTGGGTCCCTGATGTGCTTTTCTGAGTGTCAAGCATGTTAGGCAATGGGATTCACTGTTTACCCACATTTAAAATGCTAACCATTGGCCCCTTTACAAACCTTGGGAAGCAGCAGTATGCAATCTTCAGAGGGAAAGGAAATTCATGTCCAAGAGCAAAGCATTTTTCTTTATAGGATATTAGGAAATTTTTTTCTGCCTCATTTCCTTCAACTTATTCTGGGTATATATATCTCAGAGGTAAAAAAAAAAAAATGGAGCTGTTAGAAAGCAGGAAACCAAGTACTCTTGCCTTATGTTTTATTTTCATAGATCAGCATATGGTCTTAAGGTGATTTTAATTTTCAGCTAGGCTTTTGGTATGTTTCATTTTTACCAGGGCTTTCTAACTCTAAGTACATTCTGGGAAAATGTTATGTAGGGATGAAGACAATGAAATGGTTGTCCTCAAGGGGACTTTTGGCCTTTGATCCATTTGGTAAGCAAACCATCATGGCTACACAGTTGGTCATCCATATTCATGGGTTACACATCCATGGATTCAACCAACCATGGGTCAAAAATATTTTAAAAAATTGCATCTGTGCTGAACATGTACAGACATTTTTCTTGTCATCATTCCCTAAACAATATAGTATAACAAACTACTTACATAGCATTTACCTTGTATTAGGTATTATACATAATCTAGAGATGATTTAAAGTATATGGGAGGATGTGTGTAGGTTATAGACAAATACTATACCATTTTATATCAGGGACTTGAGTATCTGTGGATTTTGGTATCTGTGGAAGGTCCTAGAACTAATCCCCCCTCAGATATGAGGAATAAATGTATTGAGTTCTTGTTGATATCTTAACATTGATTCTTATTCTGCTGGTGATTTGGAGGTTCCCAGAGCATCATTAAGGCAGACCAGCCAGTGTAATAGACTATACAGAGGGCCAAAAGTTTAAAGAATCAAGTTCTTATTATTGCTCTGCTACTAATCAGCTGTGCAATCACAGCAAGTCACTTACCCACTTTCTAAGTTGTAAAATAGGGATAACCCTTGCTGCATAGGATTGTTATAAGTTATGTTATAAGTTAATATATGAGAACATACTTGAGGATATATTATTAGAAGGAGGAAACTATCAAATACCGGAATGAGCTACCAAGGGAGGTTATGGAATCTTGTTTTGAAATCATTAAAAACAGAAAAACTCTTCCTTCGGTGGACAGGCACTGGGCATGTTTGCAGGTAGAGGAAGAAGTATATGATCTCTGATCTTTTTTCCAGGTGATAAAATAAACAAATCTAGTCTGTCTTGGCAAAGTTGGCATTTGCTATAGAAACAGAGAGGAAGCTGCGACTGTGCTCAGTCTTGCTCTTGTCAAATTTCTGAGATGTATTCCTGAAGTTTGGGACTAATTCCAGGCTAGGATGGTAAGGGGAAAAAGGTACATCAAAATATTTGCATGATGCTCTCCTTACCCAAATGATTCACACAGGAAGACTTGAAAGTTTGGCCTGGTTTGAATGAATTCATGCTAGACATAGGGTAATAGGCATTTTTATCTTGTCTCAATGACCTTGCCAATTACTTTTGAAGTGGATATTTCCAAGGAATAACTGGTTAATACTTTGAAAGAACCATTGCCATGATTCCAAGTGGATAGCCTCCTCTACACGCTGGCAGGGTGTTGGAGGCATAGCCAATGAGTTGCCAGTACCGTAGTCAGCTTTCACCAGGCTAGAAGTTGTGCACGTGTAGCTATAGCCCTGCCAGAGCTCAAAGCCAGAGAGAGAAAGTGCTTCAAAGGTGAAAGGGAGTTAGACTAGGAGGATTCGCTAATTCTCAAAGATTCCCTGTAGTCTTTGATTGTTCTCCGGTCTCCTGAAAGGGTCATGTATGAACTACAGCCTCAAGACAGTCCTGTTCCCTTAAATCTTTATCCAAGTTCTAAGTCATCATCTAATCGTGGTTCGAACTATGAGATGGATTGTATCTCTGGTACTTCCTTCCAGTTTTTGTAATTCCTGCAGGTATTTTCTCTCTTGCCTTCCAGGGATCATTAGTCAGTAGCCAGGATGTACTACACACTGTTTCCTAGATCCTGGAATTTCTCCAGCACAGTTATACCAGCTAGCAGTTATTTAGTGCTTACTATGTACCAGACACCATTCTAAACTCATTGCATGTGTTTACTTGTAATTCTCACAGTGTTATTATCTTCATTTTACAGATGAAGAAACTGAAGTACAGAGTAGTTTAGCAAACCTCCAGTTAGTAAGTAGTAACACTGGAATTCAAATATAAGTCTGTTTGACACCAGATCCTACCCTTATAATCACTAGCATTATTTTATTTTCAGTCATTTGCACTGTTTTTTTGTTTGTTTGTTTGTTT
>NW_012134303.1:8518290-8531636 GCF_000956105.1 Propithecus coquereli
TCATGTTTGAAAGTGTTTTTAGGAAACTATGTGCCTGTCTAGGAAAATAACCAAGAGATATATTTTCAAAAATGGTTGTTTTTCTCCAGTGACTAAGTTGTTTTTCTCAAGGGTAAGTAAGAGTCTGTGATTTTCTTTGTAGCAGTGAACAAATTTGGAAGATGAAAGAAATTCAGTAGAATTTGGTTTAAGTTGACCATAAGGACATTTCCTACTCCCCCTTTTTTCAGTTTCTGTTTTGAATTTTTCATATATTTTTAAGAAAGGGCCATGTTTAGCTCCTTAGCTGCACAATTCTTTCCTTTCTTTCTTGATAAATTAAAGATGGTTCAAGGGGATTTTAAATGTCAGATCCTATAACAGGCAGATGCCTTATTGCACAGTCTTTTTTTTTTTTTATTTCAGGGTATTATGAGGGTACACACATTTTGGTTACACTTTATGTCTTTGCCTCACCCAAGCGAGGGTTAAAGGCATGCCCTTCCCCCCTACAATGTGTCCTTTAGTTGCGGGTCACACAGTCTTAAAGGCGAAGGTTTGTAGCTTTTAAAAAAGGAATTTAAAGGGTAAATATGGTTGCTTTGTTCATTGTATTCCTCCCAAGACACTCCTGTTATGTCAAAATTATAAAATTTGCCCTTTGGGGACAAGGTTCTCTTGATGTTTCCTCAGAAGGGGCAATGAGAAGTAACACAGGTTTGGAAGTGTTTTTTTTTTTTTTTTTTTAACTCTATATTGAATGTGCGTATCCAAATGGTACTGCAGCACTAAAGCAGGGAGCACCAGGAAAAAATTTTCTGTTTGTAAATAGGAAACTGGCATCCATTCTCACCAAAGGCACATTTTAATCTCTCCCACATAACTGCCTTTGTTCCCCTTGGATATGAACTAATTTACCTTGCCTGATGCAGAGAAGCTTATCAACAAGAAGCATAGACCCAGAGGATTTGGATTCCTTTGCTCCTTTTCTGTCCTACTGTTAGACACTTATTGCCAGTTTTCCAGTTAGGAGTATTGCAAAATAGCCAGGTAGGACTTTCAGCTAAAAGAAAAATGGTGGCTTTTGATTAGTTGTGCAGACAAAAATGTCATAAGAGAGAGATTAATAAAAATCTAATGGGGCTAAAGATCCTAGTTATCAGATTGATAGCATGGCCTCTGCCCCAGCTGTCTTTATGAGCTACTTGTAAGATGTGGGTTATCTCATCTTGGATCGATTAAAAACTGGCCATTAGGGTCTCTTGCCTTAGCACTGCCAGGACATAGAGAGCCGCACGGTCCTCAGGAACCCTTCCTTGCACATTCATATTTCATTCCATTTTCATTAGTTCTGATGACTGGCTTGCCTGAACCCTGGCAAGACTCTCATCACTGTCTTGCTGTCCTCATTAGTTTTATAGGAAGGAGATCCAAAATTTAAAAATAAAACAATTTTTGGAGGTATAGCATGCATACAGTGGAGTGTACAAATTTTAAGGGTGTAGCTCATACTTTTTGGTTCTTTTTACATATGTAATCATATCAAGATATAGAACATTCCTAGCATCCCAGAAGGCTTTTTCATATCCCTTCCTAGTCAATAATTACTACCCAGAGGTGACCACTCTGTTCACTTCTGTTCCATAGATCTGTTTGCCTGTTCTTGAATTTCATACAAATGGAATGATATGCTATCTACTTTGATACATCTGGTTTCTTTCAATATTCTTGTACATGTATTTTGGTGGATATTTGTCCTATTTACTTTTGGTTATATACATAAGAGTAGAATTGTAAGGTCACGTGATAGAGGTATGTTTAGCTTTAGTAGATACTGCCAAATAGTTTTCCAAAGCAGTTGTACTAGTTAACACTTTCACCAGCGATGTATGAGAGTTCCAGTTGTTCCATGTTCTTTTCAGTGCTTGGTATTGTTAGTCTTTTCAGTTTTAGCTCTTCTGGTGGGTTTTGCATATTTCATTGTGGTTTTAATCTGCATTTTATTTCCCTGATGAGTAATAGTGATGAACACCTATTCATGTGCTTGTAAGCCGTTTGGATATTCTCTTTGATGAAGTGCCAGTTCAATTCTTTTTTTAATATTTTTAAAAATTAGATTGTTTATCTTTTTCTTATCAATTTGTAGGAGTTTAAAAATGTATGTATATAGTGGATATAAGTCTTTTGTTAAATATATATCGTGAATATTTTCTCCCAGTCTGTGGTTGGTCTTTTCACACTCTTAAGGAATCTTTTAATAATAAATGGAAGGTCTTAATTTAACGAAACCCAATTTATTAATCTTTTCTTTCATGGTTTATGTTTTTTTGTGTGTCCTATAAGAAATCTTTGCCTACCTAAGATCATGAAGATTTTTCTCTTATGTTTGATCTAGAAGCTTTATTGTTTTGTCTTTCATATTTAGTCTTACAATTCATTTTAAATTATTATTATTATTTTGGTATCTGGTGTGAGGTAAAGGTCATGGTTTCATTGATTATTTGTCCTTGTGCAAGTTCCATGCTGTCTTAATTTCTGTAACTGTATAGCTAGCCTTGATATTTGATGATATATGTCTTCCAATTTTGTTCTTCTTCAAGATATTTAGCTATATTAAGCGCTTTATATATCCTTATAAATTTTATTTTACTTTTTGTTTTTTGAGGAAAAAGAACATGTAAGTTTATTTTACGTAACTGACCAAAAAATAAATTCAAGAAATAGTAAATAGAATTTAATAAGGTCTCATGCGCCCTGAAGGAGGTGGTGCCCGATTTGGAGGGGTAATCGCTATGTCCAAATAATCTCCTATTTGGAACTTCTGCAACTGCAGGGTCATGGAATCATCAGTCCCCTTTCTGCAAGACATGGTGCTGCCAATCTCCTTAACTCGATAGCCAGGTCTTTTAAGATCTGTAAAAACGATTGCGAAATTGAAGTGTGTGCCCTTCTTTCTAGCTTCTGGGTAGACTTGTTTTATTAAACTAGTCAGTTCTTTCAAGGTTGCATCCATCCAAATGTAGATTTGCAGCTCACTGGATGGTATGTTCCCGCGGGAGAACTTGTCCATTTGGTGGTGGAGGCCATTATTAGTGGTGAAGACCCGGAGCAACAATGGGCAGGTCTTCTCAGGTCGATTGGCTTCTCTGGCTCCTTCTTAATTTCTGCCTGGGTGACAGGCGATTCTTCCTCCTACGGGCCGCAAGACGCCTCCTTATACATTTTAGAATCACTTTGTCCAAATTGCCCTTTGGGTATGGTTTTGACCTTACTGACTCATTAGCCTTTCTTATGTCCTTCTAACTTCAAAATCTAGGTAGCCTTTTGAGGTGGAGAGCAGTAGCCTGTTTATGGCAGTCCCTCTTCGTCTAGTGGGAATTTGTCTCTGAAATCCCGGGAGACCGTGGGAGATTTCACTCTGCCTTTCCTGCCCAGGTGCCAGCATAGAACTCACCTAACTTCAGGTAAGAAAAACTAGCGTTGTATTTCAGACTTCTCAAGTTTCCAACCCATTAAGCTAGCCTCCTCGCAACTGCCAAAATTTATGCTGATTTCTCCTTTTCCTCAGTAGAATCCTTCATGCCTTAGGGCCAAGCCTTATCTTTAACCTGTACTCAGAATTAGCAAATGCCACAGAGAAGGAAAAAACCCTGTGATTGTCAGCTCCCTTAGGGAGGGCTGTTTGCTTTCTGAAATTTTAGTTCATCTTGTCTTTGTTTCCATAGCTTGCGGATATCTTTAAACCTATATGGTTTACAATTTGTCTTCTCTTTTGGGGGATGGGGGTTTCAGTTGTGGCAGAAGCGTTCACATCCTATTTGGAAACGGAAGTCCAGATATCATTTATTAGGCGAGCCTTGACTCCTTCATCCAGCTCAGCTCTATCACAGGTGAGTAGTTTATGAGTGTTTGGGCCAATTCAGGAGGTCAGTGAAAGGGTACATGATGGACACATCCCTCAACCTCCCAGCCACAGATGATGGGGATTCCTTGGGGACTGATCTGCCTTAGTCACATTCAACTTGAAATTCAGCCCATTCCTAGGGATAGCAAATGACATTACCATTATCAGTTCTGTTGCTGCTTAGGAGAATGAGATGTCAGCTCTGGCCCTGACTAAGGCAAATTTGCTCCTGTAGGCACCTGAATTTGTGCCCTCTGGCATAGGACTTTAGAAGTTAGACCTGGGCTGACTTGTAGCTTTCCATCTTTACTTACCATGTGATCATGGGCAAGTTACTTAATTTCTCTAATCCTCAATTTTTCCACCTATAACTTCATAGGGTTATTTTATTATGAGGATTAAATATACTACAGGTTAAGCCCCACATGGTGGCTCATGCCTATAATTCTAGCGAATCAGGAGGTGGGAGGATTGCTTGAGGCCAGGAGTTTGAGACCGGCCTGGGTGACATAGTGAGACCCTGTTCCTATATAAAATTAAAAAAAAAAAAAACCAAACTCACATGGTAGCATGCATCTGTAGTCCCAGCTCCTCAGGAGGCTGAAGTGGGAGGATAGCTTGAACCCAGGAGTTCGAGGCTGCAGTGAGCTATGATTGCACCACTGCACTCTAGCCTGGGTGACAGAGTGAGACCCCGTCTCTAAAAATAAACAAATAAACTACAGGTTCAGCATTCCTAATCTGAAAATATGAAATCTGAAATACTATAAAATCCAAAGCTTTTTGAGTGCTAACATGATACTTTTGCTTTCTAATGGTCATTGTACATAAACTTTATTTCATACACAAAATTATTGAAAATATTGTATAAAATTACCTTCAGGCTATGTATATGAGGAATCTATGAAACATAAATTAATTTTGTGTTTGATTTGGGTCTCATCCCCAAGATACCTCATTATGTATGGGCAAGTATTCCAAAATCTGAAAAAAATCCAAAACACTCTGATCCCAAACATTTCAGACCTTTGTAGCCCCTGTTATCCCCCTGCTTGGTTGAAGCTTGATAATATTTACTGAATAAATGAGCTAAAAGTTGTTCCTCCCTCCATCCGTCCCTTCTTTCCTTTATTCAAGGACATTTACTGATTACCTATTATGTGACAGGCACTCTTCTGTGCCTTGGGGATACAGCAGAAAACAAAACAGATGAATTTCTTAATCTCATGACATTTAGATTTTAGTCTACATGTATATGGGGGTTGGGCTGGAGACAGAAAAACAAATAAACAAGAAAATATGAGCTAATGATAGGTTCCATAATGCAAAAGTGCAGTGTATGGTTGATGGGAAAGGGTTGATTAGGGGCATTTTCCAGGTTGGGCAGTAGGAAATCTGAGGGGGTGATATTAAAATAGAGATCAGAATGACAAGAAGTCATTTTTCGCCCTGGGGGAAAGGGATCCCAGGCAGTGGAAACAGCTAATAAAAAGTTCTTTAAAGTGAGTTGGCGCTAGGCATAAACTATCTAAAATACCCATTTAGGAAAACTAAGGTGTCTGGGGTTCGTTGCTTTGGAAATTACCATACCTGGAATAAACTGATGCTCTACTCTTATTTTTTCTTAGTATTGCAGTACTTAGAAGTTTCTCAACACCCTCCCTGTCCTCTCCTCACCCTCCAAGATGCTTTGAAAATAGGAATTGTGGATTAGCTAACACGAGGGTCACAGAGTTAAGGCTAGGTCAGTAATTTTTTTCCCATCAAAAGTGACCACGCCATAGAAAAAAAAATCAGGGGCCACATAAAATAATAAGTAACTACATTTGTCTTATAAGAGAGAAAAATATGAAATGTTCTACCTCTCTGCTTTTTACATTTAGATTGTATAATGTACGATTCAATAAATACAATATCGCTTTGATGAATATAATTTATTTCTAAATTTTTCCCAATTTAGGGAAAGATATAGAAGAAAAGATGATGGAAAAGGATAGGGGAAGATGGAGATACAGAAAGAGTGAAATAGAATGAAACACATAGGTGAATAGATGGACGTATATTGACCAAGAGGAGGAATAAAAGAGTCCTATAGGGAGACAGAGAAGCTGAGAAAAAACTGTGTGAAAGGGAAGCCAGAATGTAAATAGGTTTTGTGTGAATATGTTCCTGGCACCCTCTTGTGCCTTTGGGCTATGGATAGCATACAGTAGTAGGTTATTGCTTCCTTTGAAAAATGTGATGATGCTCTCTAACAATATCTACTTATTTTATATATTTTTTAGAGACAAGGTTCTCACTCTGTCACCCAGGCTGGAGTTCAATGGCACATCATACATAGTTCACTGCAGCCTCCAATTTCTGGGCTGACGGATTCCTCCTGCCTCAGCCTCCTGAGTAGCTGGGACTATAGGCACATACCACCATACCCAGCTAATTAAAAAAAAAAATTTGTAGCAATGGGGTCTCCCTATGTTGCTCAGGCTGACCTCAAACTCCTGGCCTCTAGCGATCCTCCTGCCTTGGCCTCCCAAAGTGATGAGATTACAGGTGTGAGCCACCATGCCCAGCCTCTAACAATATTTAACACACATATTTCTTCTGTGTTTCCCTTCTGTTACGCTGATGTATGCTCTATATTAATGCTAAATTCCTTTCATTTATTTCTTTACATATTTCCTTTCACCAGACTGCTTTCTTTCAAATCAAAAAACACAGATTGTTTGAGTTAATAAAACAAACTGCTATGCCTCTAGTACCCATTCTCCTATTTTTTAGACGGAAAGTTGCCTCCAACCAAAATCATGCATTCTAGTCATCATGGTTGTGATTCTTATCATCAGGGCAAACCCCATGTCTACTGGCAGGATTTTGGACAAAAAAAATTGTAGTTGTCTAACAGGACTTATGCTAAGTGGAGACAGTATATAACTGAGTGGATCAAACCAGGCTGTGTGAAGACTAGGAAAGCTCCATGTGCAAGTCTCAGACCATCTGGCTGATGATTTGCTGTACTCCTGTAAACATCCATGGAGTATAGTCAGTTGTACAGTCTGTGGCTTGTTGGGCCCCCCTCTAGTCCAAACTTCTGGAAATTGGACAATAATAGACTTGATAGAATCCTAAAAGAGTGAAATGGATGGCTGCATCCTAAGACATTCCACTAGGAAAAGCCTGACTGAAGCTGCAGAAAGAAAATTAGCCCAACATACAGAATTAATAGCCTGAAATTTTATGGGTAGATATGCCCAAGAAAACAATTGGCCAAAGGTATATAGCTATGCTGATCATCCACAGACTGGAGATATATGCTCTTATAAATGGAAAATTACAGACTAGACTGTTACAGGAAAAACAATCTGGTGAAGGGAGATATGAAAAGAAATCGATGAAAGGAATTTAGCAATTCATGTAGAACATGTATCCGCTTATCAGAACAAAAAACAGAATAATCTATTTGAATGAGAGAGGAGACAACCTGGCTCCAAAAAACTACTATAGACTCTGCAGCCTTGGAGACTCTAAGCTTCAACTAAGCTACTTTGTCAGTTCAATTTAAGGTTGCAGAATGGGCACGTGAAACCTCAGGGCATATGAACATGAGTGTACTAGGTAAGCAGAGGAGAAAGGGTGAAAAAAAAACTATGAATCAAACAAACAAGTGAGTAATCAATATGAGATATGTCAAATTACTAAAAACTTCTTACACCCTCAACAAACTCATTTTAAGGGGCTTGGGGAGTGGTAAACCAGACCAAATGTGGCCAGTAGATCATATTGGGCCATCCCTAGATTTTTAAACAAAGAACATTGCCTTAGAGAAGTGTATACTTAGTACTCAGGAAGATGATTTGCAGAGCCCACTAGACATGCAGATGAAAATAGTATGACTGTGGCTTTAGATACAGCTGGAGGAACTAACTGCTAGATATGGAAGATGGGCAGTAATAGGAAATATCAAGGAATTAGTTTTATAACTGAACTTGTCCGAAGTTTGGCAAAATACAGAGAATGGGGGACTTTTATTTACCATACATTCCCTAGGCTACAGGGCAAATGGAAGCTTTAATGAATGGATTATTAAAAACACAGAAAGAATTTAGCAGCGCCAGATATAAATGGCAATGAGGCAAAGGTGCTAATAAAGACAGAGTTAATTGAAAGACCCTAAGTGAATGCATCCTTCCTCAAAAGAGATGTTCAAGAAATATAGACAAACTACCTATGTTCACTTTGCTCTCAAATCTCTTAAAAAGTGACAAAGACCATGAGAAATTCAAAAGAAAGAGAAGTAGTAGATCCTCATAACGCTATCAAAAAAGGAACAGCAATAGCTAGAAGATACCCTTTCAACCTATGGGAAATTCTTGATAGGGGTATCTTGTAGCCAGAACCTGTAGGATGGATAAAGACTCAAGGATACTAATCTTTATGTTTCTCTTTTCTATTATTAGATCTGCTTTGCTGTTTTCTCTTGGCTGTGACAATCTGTCTGGCGGTTATTATAACAGCAGTTCACTACCAGTACAAACAAGAGTACCATATAAATTTTGTGGGAGGTTCACCAACATCATCAAAAAGTTCTGTAGTACCACTGGCCTCATTCTGTACTTGATCACCATCATAATCATATCAACGTCCTCACTTCTCATCTAAACCAACCACAAAACCATTGTCAGCCCCATAGGTTTCATTGTTACTAAGAGTCCATTTACTACACCTTTTAGTAATATTTTATCTATTGAGAAAAGCATTGAAGCATGGAGCCTGTATCAGTCCCTGTACTAGTTGGTGGGATTACTGATTGTGTAGCCCAGTTAGTAAAAATAGCTGAAGAGCTTTTACAATTTATGGCACAAGATCAAGTTCCTTGTACAGAACAGATTGGAGCAGATGCATCTCCTCCTGAGGAAGCTCCACTACCAGACCTTGCTAATCTCTCAGACTTAGAATCAATACTTATGCCAATGGATGATGAAGACCTAATGTTTGATATAGATGAAGTTATGTTAGACATAGGTGATATACGTGAAGATGTACTCGCTGGCATAATTGATGACTTAAGAAGTGACTAAGACCCAGTTTGCCCCCACCAGCATGTAAGAACTGATCATTTCTCTGTTTCAATATATTCTGATTTTTCTGCATGTTAGTAATATGTGTTTTCTCCTAGTTCTGCACATTTTCATTAGTCATAAATTTTAGAACAAGTTTGACTTGATTTACTTCCAGCAAAGACTGATCTCTTTTCTTCTTTGTTTTTATTCAAAAAGCTCTGACTTTATGCGTGTAGTTGCCCGTTTATCTGTACTTGTTCTCCTGCTAGGATTACTGATGATAAGAACAAACTCCTCATCTAACAATGGAGTAAAGAATTGATGAACTCTATCACATCTTGGGACCCAATTTCACTGTTCCACAATGAATAGAAATGAAAAGGGGAGTATCTCTCAGAATAGTATTATAGTGAATATGTTGAGATACTTTTACTTGAAAAGATACAACTCCTTACTGTTCCTTTAAGAGAGAATGTGTCAAACAAAAGATGCTATAGCAAACCAAGGGAAGTAATTCTAAAAGAGCAGCATCTACTGCAGAAAGGTTTTCAGATGACTGTTACCAGGGAGAAACCTTTGAAAAAGCTGAGGCCAAGAGGTTCCTATGCAGCACCGTTCTCACAAATGCTGACCCACATTGCAACTACTTTGCACTATTACTCCCTAAGTGGAAATGGCACACTATACCAAATAACAAAAGAGAAGTACTAGAAGGGCTAGACAAAGCCCTACAAGGACTGTTCACCAATAACACAGAAGCCTAGAGATAATGATCCACGGTGGAAGTAGATAAAGTATATCTTTGTAGGTATAAATGAATTTAAAAAGAATAATTGATAGGCTTATTACAGTGAACCTGCTGCAACTTCAACCTAGAAATATTTACTATTGACAGATAAGAGCACTAATGGATTTAAACAAAATGTGGAATAGTATTTAGTCACAATAATTCTACATATACTAGAAGAGGAAAATGCAATAGTTGAAGGACCCCTACATCAAAGCAGAGAGGGACCAAATGAGTAGAAAATTCACTGATTGCACCAACTCTATGTTGTACATTACTCTAATTTCTATTTGGAAGAAAAGCTACCCTTCAGACAAGCCCATTGATGCTATTGTCTTCCTTCCTTGAGAATGACCTTTGCATCTCATGACATGGGCAACAACTAGGTAAAGACAGAAAGGTATAACACTGGACAATGTGGTATATGCAAATTGTGAAGAAATGATATGCAGAAGGAAATCCACGCTGGTGGAAACCAGACTATGCCAATTCATATTGAAGCCTAAAGCATATTATACTGAAAAGGATTAAAATGACATTTAATACAGATGACTTCATAGCTAACCAACATGACAGATGCTGTATCTAATACTAAGTGATAGCTGCATACACAGATAATTAGCTACTGTTAAAGATAAGTGGAGGCAATTATAGGCTATATAATCAGGTCCTATTTGGATGAGTAGTAGCAGGAAAAACAAATCAGTTTGGCCATTGAGTTTTAGGATACAGTGATTTAACAAATTTAATAACAAGACTGTTGTATCAGAAGAATCTACCATAGACCCTTTTGAAAATCAGAACTTATGGAGCTATTCAACATGTTAATATTAGAAAGTTCCATAATAGGCTGCTATATGGAAGGATTGATAAGAGTAGATGAGGATCCATTTTGTGAGACTACTCCAATTTGTGAGACTACTCTAGACCTTGAAACAAGATAAAGACTTAAACCAGCCTATAAAACAAGTAGTAGACACAAAATAAGACAGAGACACAAAGACACAAATAGGAAAAATAAAGATGATATCATAGAGCAACTACTGTGGATAATTACAAGCCACATGGGACAGCAGATTGAGGAACTTTGAGACTACAATAACTAGACAAACTGAACCTTACTTTCCCCATGTAGGGGAATCTAGATATTCAGTTATGTTCAAAATGGCAAAAAATTGATGCAGTCCATGGGACTATGCTGCATTAACCTAAATAGAGTAGTGGGAAAGCAAGAAGAAACAAGTTTATCCCTCCATTCAAATAGGAACAGTTTTACAAGGAAGATTAGTGATAGCAGATAAACAAGGAAACCTATACATTTAGTAAATATGAATAACAACAGAGAAACTGAATAAAAGTTAAAAGATATGATCTATGTTTTAATTAAAGGATTAGAAACAGCTAGGGAAGATACACACTCTTCACAGAGAATTTGAACTTCAGGAAATTGGGCTATAATTCTGTGTTAAGATAAAACTCAATGCATAAATACCTGAACAAGATCAGGATACATATTCAAGGAGAGACCACCAGTCTGTTACACATTCTATTTGGTGAGCAGTTTACGTGTAACAGACCTGGTGCTCCTGATAGATACTGAACGTGATAGATACTGAAGGGTAGCTATTCTTCCAAGTTGAACTCTGGAATATGGACTTTATAACAATACCAGAACAGATTTTAGTGTGAGCTTGTTAAAACTGTTAGTGTCTTGTGGGAGAACACAAGCAACCATACTAACTCCAGCAGGTCATCAAAATATATCAGGAGAAATTTGTGAGACTACTCTAGACCTTGAAACAAGATAAAGATTTAAACCAGCTTATAAAACAAGTAATAGTCAATACAATCCTTAGGCGTCAAAACAGGAACGTGCTACAACCTTATAATATTTGGAGCTTGCCGGCCTCTTGTTGACTTGAGTCACCTGGAAAGATTATACTATAATGGCACCTCAGGACTAGATAAGTTCTATTTCAATGTTTACTTTGATTGTGTGATTGTATGTATTTAAGGATTAAGATGTAACCCTATTGCAAGAAATGGATTGTTGTATTAAGTATTTTTGCTCTATGGAACAGAATTGTAAATAGTTAATAGTGGTAAGATATACATTTAG
This sequence comes from Propithecus coquereli, assembly GCF_000956105.1. Lineage (NCBI taxonomy): Eukaryota > Metazoa > Chordata > Mammalia > Primates > Indriidae > Propithecus > Propithecus coquereli. Next base: position 8,530,137 of record NW_012134303.1, read on the forward strand.
GAAATAAGAAAATACTTAGGAATAAGAGCTAGTAGGGGAGGTGTTTTCAGGAGAGAGAAGAAAATTAATTGTCAACAATTAAATGTAGCTGTTTATGGTGGAAAGCCATGGTATGAAGTTAGTTTTTAAACAGGTTTATGAACTAAGCCCCATTTTTGTTATATGCAAATTAGCCAATCCTAAGATGTTGATAGAAACAGCTGTTTGGCAATTGATATGTCATGTATCTAAAAGCTTGATTAGATGGAGAAATATTAACTAATTTAACCTGCTGATTGAAATCCTGAATCTCCTCCAGGAGAACAGAGAAGAGACAGTGGCTGGTCCTTTATTCAAACTAGCTCTTTTCTGGATCTTCTTGAGACCAATGTCAAAGCCATTTCTTATATGGCATGGAGGAATAGAGAGAGAGAGGTTCATCATTCTGAAAGGAGCTTAAAGATGTGAAAACCAAGGAAGATAGTCTGGTAGATGGCAGTGGATTAAGCAACACAAGTCTTCATCCCTATGTACTTTGACTAAAGTGTGTGGGCAATTGTGACTACATACTTGCATCTTTATGTATACTAGTTATTGCCAGTTATGATAATTGTTTATGATCCTTATTAGCTATTGGTCTAAATAAATTTATTGTTTTAAGAGATTTTAATAAATAAACTTTCATTCACAAACCAAAGTGGTCATCGTAAATTACCTGGTAGTGAATTTGAAGGCTACCAAACCAGCATAAAAGAATCCCATTCAACAGAAGGTAGCAGAGAGAGGATATTGTACCAGGAGTCTGAAGTTCTACTTCTGGCTTTGTCAGATGATCTTGAACAAATCTCTGAACAATCCTATCTCATTTGTAAAATGAGGGTTATAATAATTTTTCTGCTTACCTTCAGTGGTAACAAGGAACAAATTAAATACTACAGTTTTCAAAGCCTTTGGTATGATGTATCTGACATTGGGACAGAATATAAGAAATCAGGACTTTTTAGGAATATCTGAAAAATGTCTGTATGACAATACCTGGAATCTATTTGACATGTAAAGATTATCCAATAGTTTTGTACCTTTTTTTAAAAGAGATTAGAGATTCCTTATTCTACTTTATGTCCAAAGAGTTTGGAATCAGCTTTTGTTTAATTCTTTGGAGCTTTTTTTTTTTTTTTACCAAATTAAATTCTTCTGGGGAGTCTACTTGAGTTCTAGTAGGAATAATAATGAGGAAAAAACAATAGGAAAAAGCCCTTCAGGAAATAATGAATTATATCCCATTTAAGGCTAAGAGTTTGTTCCTGAGGGGGTTATGTATCTCTGAACATCATTAACCCATCATGATCCAATTTTTACAATTTTTTTTTTTTGAGACAGAGTCTCACTCTTTTGCCTGGGCTAGAGTGAGTGCCATGGCGTCGGCCTAGCTCACAGCAACCTCAAACTCCTGGGCTCAAGCGATCCTCCTGCCTCAGCCTCCCGAGTAGCTGGGACTACAGGCATGCGCCACCATGCCCG
>NW_012134303.1:8531686-8542344 GCF_000956105.1 Propithecus coquereli
CTACAGGCATGCGCCACCATGCCCGGCTAATTTTTTCTATATATTTTTAGCTGTCCAATTAATTTCTTTCTATTTTTAGTAGAGACGGGGTCTCTCTCTTGCTCAGGCTGGTTTCGAACTCCTGAGCTCAAATAATCCACCCGCCTCGGCCTCCCAGAGAGCTAGGATTACAGGCGTGAGCCACCGTGCCAGGCCCAATTTTTACAATTTTTGCTGTTTTACAGCAAAATTTTTACAAAAATTTTACAATTTTTGTAAAATTTGCAATTTTACAAATTAATGCTGACTATTATGTTTTTGTACTGATGGCTTTATCTTAATAGACTAGAGGTATTTAGGGATTCCTCTTGGGTATACTTCTTATTTTTTCAGGGACCCTACTCCCTCCAGTCCAAATTTCAGACTTATTTTTCTTCTGTGTATATAACCTCAGAAAGCTTACCAACCAACCAACCAACAGAAAATCCCTAACAAAAAAATAACTCTTAGTTCCTGAAAGTTATTTGAAAGTTACTTGCATCGACAAATATATCTATCCATTGGTCTCCAGTGGTCACATCTCTTCATGGTAATAAAGAATCCTTATCCTTGAAGGTGACCACTGTTATACTTCTGAAGAATGGAACTGCATTTTAGCAAGGTAAGGAAAACCACTGAACTCTTTATCCCTTGTCATAATTTCATCATAAAGACCCTAGAAAAATGCTGAAAACATCTCAAGAGGTAATTTTTAGTTTAACACAAGTATTCATGTAAAGTGGATTAGGGGGCCACAATTATGAAACACAACTTTAGTGTTTCAGATTTCTTTCATCAAAGATGTCATTAACAAAATCTGTTGTTGAAAACAAATACACATGCTTCTATATTATGACAAATTCTGCCAATATTGATGATTTTTAATAGTTTTATTCTTAAACTTGGGGAAACACTGGCCTTTCTTGAAACCGTATTTTTAAAATTTTAATGTTGGCATCTCCCTAACTTCTAGCTTTGGAAAATCAGCTGTGTTGCATTTCGTTTTATAGAGAAAAATATTTTCTTTTGTATGTGGAATACAGCTTTTTAGCTCAAGTTTTAAGAAACTTGAAACCTAAGGTGTGAGTGGGCTTAGCTTTAGGTCCTTTTCTCTGGTTCAGGAGCTCCTGATTGTCCTCCCCCGCAATACCTTCACTCATTGAGAAAGTTTCCATTTGTATTGGGTATTTCTTCATTTCTTCCCATTTGGAATCACAGCATGCTTTAAAAGATTAAACAGGGTGTCATCAGGAATGGCATAAGAGAGTGGACAAATCTTGCATCTGCTCTGTCCTGTTCCTGATTATGGACACTGAGAAAGTTATCCTACCTATCCTTGAAGATAGAACCTCAGGGTCCAACTGGTATCAGGCATGGAATCAAGTGGAAAAGAAAGCAGTTTTTCTTTTTTAGCTCAGTTACCCCATTCCCATCTAGAGGTTATTTCTCTTTGAATAATTCTGGTCTTGGGAGGTAATTCTTGTCCATTCTTTTACAGCCTTCAGGGTCTGAAGGTCATCTGAAAAAAACGTTCTTTTAAAAAAGTCTCCAACTTGTTTAGGGGCTCCCAAAATATAACCCTCAGACCAAATATATTGCCCCAGATCCTGGGGTGTGACCCACTTAAGATGTTAATATGTTTTTCTTCTTGATGAGTTAACACACATAAACCGGATGCCCCCAAGGAATTTGAGGAATTTTGTCTAACATGGAAAAGCTGAGTTCACTTGCCATAAATATAATGAAAGCATTAAGTTATGATTCATTTATTTCTTTGTGTCCAAAGTAAAGGATTGTTTGCCCAGTTTCATCACATTCTACATGAGGAGAGTTTGCACTGCAAAAATTGATGATCAAGTGTATTGTGTAATATGATAAAGACCAAGATCATGACCTTTTTTATGCTTGTGGCCTTAAACACTGGCTGTATATTTCACTTAATTAAAGATTAGATTGTAGATATTTATTGAACAGACGTACTAGCTTCCTCTGATGAAGGACTTTTGAGAATGAAGTTCTCACAGACACCTGAATTGTTGGAAACTCAGTAGCTCAAAGCATTGTGTTTTTTATCCAAACACACTACAGCTAGAATTAAAAAAAAATAGTTCCCAAACAAGGATATTGCTGATTCGTTCAACAAGGTAAGAATACTCAGCCTTACACTAGTCATGTGGATTGAACAGAGAGAAATTAGAGGTTGACTCATTTGATACTCAATGAAACCACAGACTATTTTTTAAAAAAAAAACCCTGAAATTCACAGATTGGGAAAGATTACAGAGTTTTTAGTGGAGATGAAGTCACAATTCAGAAGGGATTTATAGATTTTGATGAGTATAAATCATGTTTTACGTTCTTGAAGCAATGCCTTTGGAGTACAAACCTTAGGATATATCTGAATTTTCAAGCCTGCCTTTCTAATCATTGTGGCTTAGTTTGAAGAGAAACTAATTGAGCTAAAATTGGTCTATGGCCATTGCTAAGATAATTTATCTTGGAAAATTTGAAGCAAAATATATAAATCCCCAAATTATTCTGAAGTCTCTGGCTATGAGACTAAACTTTGGGCCATATTTGAGTTTATGTGATTCTCTTAAATTATATTCTTTATCATAAAATTATTGACATGGAAGTTGAGAGTGACTCACTATTCCTGCTGCAAAACTGGAGTTGGAGTTTGATGTACTTTGACTGAAATGATTCAGTCAATTAAATACCAGGGTTCTAATTGATTGATTCACAATGATCAGTAAATAGCACCAGGGCTAAAATTGTTATCTTTGCATAAATACAATGTTTTTTGTATTACTTTTGTGTTACTGCTAAGTATCCATAATTTTGAATAGTTAAGAGGTTGCTACTTTGTCAGTGTTATGGATTAAAGATAATGTATGCAAAATATGAAACTCTACTTAGATTGGCTCACTATTGAAAGAAAAGTGGATAACCGAAAACTGGTGCATCCTCGAAAATGAATCCTAGTGATGATGGTCGTACAATGTGCATGTACTTAATGCCACTGAACTGTAACCTTAAAAATGATTAAAATGATAAAATTTATATTAACGTATATTTTATCACAATAAAAAAAGACTTCTTTCATTTTAGTGTTCACAGCATATGGACCCTGGAAACAATGTTGGAATCTCTGGTGTTTAATTTTTTTTTTTTGAGACACAGTCTCACTCTGTTGCCCGGGCTAGAGTGCCGTGGCATCAGCCTAGCTCACAGCAACCTCAAACTCTTGGGCTCAAGCAATCCTCCTGCCTCAGCCTCCCAAGTAGCTGGGACTACAGAGATGTGCCACCATACCCGGCTAATTTTTTCTATATATTTTTAGTTGTCCAGCTAATTTCTTTCTATTTTTTTAGTAGAGATGGGGTCTCGCTCTTGCTCAGCTGGTCTCGAACTCCTGAGCTCAAACGATCCTCCCGCCTCGGCCTCCCAGAGTGCTAGGATTACAGGCATGAGCCACCACGCCCGGCCCTTCTGGTGCTTAATTAAGAGAGCAAAAAGAAATATAACCCCTTGGCACATTCAAGTTGGTACGAGAAATATATTGTATGAGCATATAGTAGCATAAAGATATTCTGTAATTGCAATGATAAGAGAAATTGTGAAGTAAGGAACACAGGGGACAAAGTTTCATGACAGTAAAAGGACTAAAACAAAAAGGGAAAAAATGGCGTGAAGGTTAATGAGGGTTGGAGGGTAGTTAATGTAGAACCCAAAGCGATTCCATGGTCACGTGCCAAGCAGATCCCCTTGAGAGTAAGAAAGTCATCACAGTAGTTTCCAAATGGAGCACTAACGAAAACTGGCAAATGAAGATTACGTGAGCAGAAGGGATCGAATCATAAAATAGTTGGAGGGTGACCTGTGAATGTGCAATTGATGAAATATTGCAGTGAAGTTATTTGAAAAAATGCTTTGTCAATTTTCAGGGGGATGCGGAGTGTAAAAATTGTGAAATTCATCTCTTATTTAGTGGGATGAGGAATGCAAACTTCAGTCAGATTCTGCAATTATCTATTTCTTTAAACTGTTCTGCTCCCATTAACCATCCTGTCACTTGGAAGCATTTCACGTTCTAAAAATACCTGTGATTTTTTTCTCATAGTATTGTAACAATTTATGTAAAGTGAAATAAAGCCCCGAAACTGTAATATGTATCATTAATGGAAATGTACGCATATATTGAAGTGTGGAAAAAGCAATCAGACCTTACAGCAGACTACTTAACACAATAACTGATACTACACATCAACAGCAGGGCCGTGGGAGGGAAGGAGGGTAAGAGAGGGGATGGGCCTTTGCTATATCTGTTCCCTGCAATTTTAATGCACAGAATCAGACCATACACCATGGGTCCTCCATGTGTAACAATAACAATGAATAACAATAGCAGCTAATAGTTATTGAATGCCCACGGTATGCTTAGCATTGTGCTATGCATAAGTATATTACCTGTTTTATTTTATTTAATCTTTACATTTCTCCAGGGAGGTAAGTGCTCCTGTTTTCCCCATTTTTCAGAAGAGGAAAGTGAGGTTAAGTAAATCCAGGCTTACTGAAATAAAGGGAGTAAATGGCAAAATAGGATGAGACTCACTGGTGGGCCCAGCTATTTACCACTTACCCCAATATAGCCCTTTCCATCTCCATGTTGCTCTTTTGTCATTTGTTATCCCCTTCCAGGTTTGCCCCTGGTACTCATTTTTGCCTCGTTTCAAAAGCATAGTAGTTTTTTTATTTGTTTGAGAGAAAGGGACCAAGTAAACACGCAGTGAGGTTTGCCTTAGAGCCTGGGTCCATGAAGGGATGGCGCTGCCAGTTGCTCTTTAGCTGGCAAGCACCTCTAAGTTCCACCTGTTTGAATCCGACTCCAGGTGGCATGGAAGAGAGATGGAAATGAACATTAAAGCACTTCTGGTGCCATGCACTGAACAGTAGCTTTCCTCATTTATTTCCCACAATTACCCTATGAAAGAAGGAGTTGTACTCATGGTTTATAGTTCAGTGGAGGGCTAGAGAGACATCTGCTATGGTGTGATCTCCAAACTGTTAGGGTTCGCCCTTGATTGTTACCTTCAGATTGGCCAGGTCTATGAAGTAGAGAAATTATTGTCATCTCTGTTTTATGAATGAGAAAACTAATGCCCTGAAAATTTGAGTCACTTTTCTCCGGTCATACAGCTGGTGGGTTGATAGCTAGTGAGTTAGAATTCTGTCCTCAAGTACTCTGGCTTTATAGCCCCTGCTCTTTCCACAGTACCATGCTGCCTCTTTAAAGAGCTAAATTAAGCTTACAGGAGGCTCCCCATAATTGTTTGATAAGACAGCATAGAATGGCACCTGCTATTAACAGATTGTAAATCTGGCCTAGTTGGAAAGCAAAGCCTCTCCTGTGATCTGCTTGAACAGACCTCCCTCAAAGGGGTGGACCCTAACAGTCGGGAGGTCGGACCATAGCAGATGTTTCTCTAGCCCTCTACTGAACAATAAACCTTGAGTATAACTCCTTTAAAATGCATATCTTGGCCTTCTTGCTAAGGAGCTGCCAGGGACTCAGTTGGGTCAATAATTACTAGCATCTGGACAGTGAGCTTTCCAAGATCACTGCCTTCCATGGCCCCAGTAATGCAAGGTAGGATCCTTGGTCATGTGTTCTCACTGTTCCTTCAGAGTACTTATCTTAGTATGTAATTATATATTCATTCTAGTGATCATTTACTTAACGTCTACCACCAGCTGGTAAGCTCCATGACAGCAGGGTCAGTGCCTGTCTTCTGAATCCCAAGCACCTAGAACAGAGCTCAATAAGCATTTGTTGAATGAACGAATGCTTTCCCATCAGAAAATCAGATGTCATTCCCAGTCTTCCTTTATTTTAGTCCTTAATCTTTTGTATTCTGAGCAGGAAGGGTAAAAGAGGGGAACCTGCTTAAATGTAATTAGTTCATAGGCTGAGATGGGACCATCTCTTTCTTCATCCTGCAGTGTTGCTAGATACATGATCAGACACCGGAGGGTTGGGCATTCTTGCAATACCTTAACAGTGCTGAAATCTGCAGCATGGTACTAAGGAAGTTAAAGTTTGAATGTACCCACTTTATTTAAAAGGTTTTTTTCTTTAAATGAAATGCGGTTGAAGTGAACATGATTTTGTTGACCATGTTCGTGGATTATAGATGCAACATGCATTGGTAGAATGGTGTGATGGTCTTTTGTGATACTTAATTTTTACATATCCCAGTCTCTGTAAGTATCTGCATAGACAAAGAGAAAAAAAAACTCCTGCTTTGCTTTTATTGAAGGGTTTCCAGGACTGCTCCTGAGCTCTGTTTTAAGTATGTGTATCTTTTGCTTGTATTTTGTATTATGAGCACGTTGGCATTGTCCCCTTTATTTTTTTCTCTTTTTGGGACATATGAAGCAAGTAATTCTTTTTATGTATCTTTTTTCTTTTGTAAACTTTTTTTTGTTTTGTTTAAAAATGGCTTTATAAAAGGGCTTTTATAACCCCCCCTCAAAAAAAAAAACATCAGATGTCTGCTTATCTCACCCTAAAGAAAATATACAGAGGCTGTCTGTGCCTTGGATGAATAGGCCTTACTGTTGTGAGGGCTCTTTAACCATTTGTTTGCTAGAGGGCTAAGTGGTTGAAAACTGTTGTCTCTTGCTCTGCTGCTCTGGACTCGGAGGCCTTAAGCTTCCCTGAAAGTAGAAATGAGTTCAGCTTACCTCCTTCTGGTGGTATTTGATTGCTACCTTCAGCTTTGCCAGGTCATGGTACTTCTGAGGGTCAAGCTCTTCGCTGTGGTCATCTCGATGGTTGAGGATGATCTCCAGTTCCCGGGAGCTCCGAGCTTGGTCCAGCAGATCTTTGGCAAAGAGCTTGCACTGCTGGGAGAGCTCCTCATACTCAGCCTTGAACTCATTCTCCACCTTGCTGAGCTCCTTGAGCTCCCAGCCCAGGCGGAAGGCGGTTAGGATGGGGTCCTCGCTTGATAAGGCAATGAGTGAGGGGCTTGCCAGAGCCTTATAGATGTTCAGTCGGGAACGGGAGTGGCGCAGGCTGTCTACCTCTGAACTAGACACGCACTCCATGCAGTTGCAGCGGATCTGGTGGGGCCGTGGGATAGTGACCCGTTTTTGGACAAGCAGTTTGATGATTTCGTAGTTATTGGTGTGAGCAGCCAGCATGATGGGAGTGATGTCTGGTGTGAACTCAGAGAACTGGGTGTCCATCATCAGAGTGGGGACCTAGGCACAAGAATTGAGAAGCATAGAAGGGCAGGATTAAAGTTGAGTGAGAGAAGGAGCATAGGGCCTATCAAATGTTAGCAATTCAGGCAAGCCTAGGCAATATGTCTCTAGAGCTTGGCTCTTAAATTATGCAATGACAATGTACCCAATTCTGTCTGAGACATAATGAGGGATATGGAGAAGTAAAGGGCATTTTTTCCTGACGTTCTGGGGCTTGGCTGGGTAGATCAAATTTACATAAAATTGGTAACAGTACATAGTAGTATCTGTTCAGTTTCAAATGAGTAGTAGAGACTGCAGGAATATTTGTTTTAAAGGCTAAAGACAACCAGTAATCTTTTTTTTATTATTTCAGCATATTATGGGGGTACAGATGTTTAGATTACTTATGTTGCCCTTGCTCCCCCCCCCAAGTCCGAGTTTCAAATATGTCCATCCTTCAGGTGGTGCGCATTGCACTCTTTGTGTATGCAAATACCCGTCCCCTCCTCCCTCCTCCCCCCCCCGCTGCCCAACATTCAATAGATGTTATTCTTACATGTGCACTTATGTGGACAACCAGTAATCTTAAAGACTATGTCACTAAGTCAAGGCCTGAGGGCTGAAAAGAAAATTTCCTCAAATGGTTATACTGACTTTGTATGTATACGGGACTTCAGGGGACAAAAGACCAAGGCCAGACAGGGTTTGTCCAACTTCCTGTAGGTCCCAGGAAGGTAGAGAGAATTTGTTATTGTCAGGAAGAAGTACTCTGTAAAATGAGGACTTCTAGGCTTCAGGAAGGGTTAATAATAGTAAAAGGACTTTTGATAAAACTGCTATGTCTATAATGTTTGGTGTAAATAGCAGCTATAGGCAAAAGGTGTGGGGTTCCTTGGATATTTGGGTGCGTGTATAGAACCTGATCAATGAGTAAAAATATCTTTCAACTTGAATATGTGTGTTTTGGGACCCAGTCTGTTCTCAGTCCAATAGGGAAACTGAGGCAGCTCACTAGACTCACAGAAGAGTCTGTGGTAGGATCTAGCGCTAGAGAATGGGGAGGACTGGATTGGTCAGAGGAATCTTTATGGAGGGGTGGAGCTGAGTATTCAAAGCATGAATAGAATTTTAGAAGATTGGGCAATATTGATGTTCTTAAACTTTAGTGGGGAAAAAAACCCAGTACCAAATATTCATTTTAACTTGGGAGAACAGAACATGGACAATTGAGATTCTCATAGAATAGACAAATAGTGTTTTAATCAATAGTTCCTTTTTACTCCCAAAAGTTCTTTAGAAAAAATAAAACAACAACCCACAGTTACTGGCAAACTGACAAAAGGATGAATGACTATTTTTCAACATCGTTGCCTCCCTCCCACCTGACACGAGGGATTCCCAAACAGGGAAGAGGCCAGAAAATGGAGTCAGGGAGTGGGAAAAAAATGGAGGAGGAGGAGTTTGCAAGAAACCTGTTTCCTTCACAGAGTGGTTGCATCAGCCTCTAAATAGTTGAAAGTTGGCTGCACATTGGTCATCAATTGCTGGAATGGAGCAGCGAGTAAACAGTGTTAAACATTTAGAGAGAGCAGCTACAAACAAGATAGCAGGAAGTGAGCAACTGGCTCATAAAGTAAATTGGACACAGGAAAGTATAATCTCAGAAATTAACATAAGCCTACAGGCTAAGGAAGAAGCAGGTTTGAGTGGGCCTGGAAGTGAACATAAACATGATCAGCATAAAGCCTACTGTTGGGAGAGATGGTAAGTGAGCAATTTGTCAAGTCTGCTGAGGAAGAGGAGAGCTCACATCTGGGAAATCTTCCCTTTCTCTGGGCAGGGGCATTCCTTAGGATCTAAGGGTGTTGGGTGGGGAGGGAAAAGGGGGTAGCCTGCAGCACAGGATTCCCCAGGTTAGACTGCAGGCATGGGACTGCTTCCTACCACGCTGTTCCTCCTGTTCTCTCTCTCTCCCTTCCCTTGCTCTTTCTACTTTTCGTACTCTTTTCCTTTCTTTTCTTCCATGTCAATGCCGCCAGTCCTGTCTGAGACACACAGGAGTACCCATAAATGTTGCTTAGCCCCGCTTGTTTCATGGAGCCAAAAAGTTGATGTCTATGCCAAGAATGTGAAATGCTTTCAGGAGCTATCTGATTCCACTGTTCAACGAGGACCTTTCTGATTCTCCATTTGGCTTTCTGGGTACGTGACACCAGAGAGGAAATCTTTTCAAAAGGAAAACTGGTCTACAGTGCCACACCCACCTCATTCATTGCTCTCTGTGTGTATATCCATGTGGAATCCCCTATGTGGAATGGTCTTGCCCCATTTCTCTGCCAGTCAAGAGCCATTGCAAGCTCTGGCTTCTTCAATAGCTTCTCTTCCTAACTTTGAGCCCATCCCTTGTTGCCCACCCAAATACTGTGGGCTCAAGGTTACATCCAAGACAATCCCTTTTTTGGTGCTGCCTTACATTGTTCTCAAATTATTTCACACCTGTATTTCTTGCCACCTCAACGAGGTTTTGAGCTCTTTGAAGGCAGACCTGTCTTACCTTGCTTTTTCCCCTATAGCATCTAGCACATGCCAGACACACAGCAGGTACTCAACAAAAAGGAACTAACTTTCCTATTTTCAAGTTAAGAAATTGACTATTTACAAACCTGACTCTATAATTTGGGTCCATTTGAGCTCATTTCTTTGGACCATTCCTGCCCAAGTCCAGCTGAGAAGGTAGACATCCCAAGATTCTAAAAAGGGTTAGCAAACTGGCTCTATAAGGAATTACTGTGAGGTCTCAAAAACTTGGAACAGATTCCATCTGTTATTTTCACAATTCTATTGCTTCAAAAATGGAGACTCTGATCCATAGATCACAGGTTTCTATTCCTTCTACCCTCTCTCCTTCTTCCTCCCCACATCAACCTGCTGCTTCTTCCCTTCCCAGGCTGTACAGGGACCATGGACAACCATCAGGACGGCCATGATAAAGAAAGAGAAGGTTCTATAATGAGAGTCAGAGGTTTCTAATAATAATCTAGACTGTATGACATGGTCTACAATAGCGGCCAAACAGGTAACAGAAATGAGGACCAGGTGTGAGTATATATGCATCATTTGGATGAGTGAATGGTAGGAAGCGATGAACTGTAGAGCCCCTCTCAAAGAGGGCAGCTGCTGCTCAGCTCCTGAAAATTGTCGTTATAAGCACAAATGAAGGCCCAGTGTTGTGATTTTTCAACAGAAGTCAGAAATATGGATTTTGGGCTAGAATCTCTTAAAGATTTTAGTGTTGGTTCAAAAATCTTAAAGACCATGTGCAGGCCAAACAAAATACATGTGAGGCAAATTTGTCTTGAGCAAGCCAGTTTGTGACCTTTGTGCTA
>NW_012134303.1:8543189-8547239 GCF_000956105.1 Propithecus coquereli
CTCTCATTGGATTCTTTTTCTAAAAAATTTCAGAAGATTATGAGGGTACACATGTTTTGGTTGTATGTATTGCTTTTCTACTGCTTGAGTCAAAGTTATAAGTGTGCCCATTGCCCAGATAGCGTACATTGTACCCGTTAGGTATGATTTCACCCATCCCCTCCTCCCCCTCCCACCTGCATGATTTCCATTGAGTTTTACTTCCATCTGTGCACATGAGTGCTGATTGGTTAGTTCCAATTTCGTAGTGAGTACACGTGGTGTTTGTTTTTACATTCTTGCAATACTTCACATAGGAGGATGGTTTCCAGTTCCATCCAAATTGTTGCAGAAGGTGTTAATTCATTTTTTATGGCTGAGCAGTACTCCATGGTGCACATATACCACATTTTATCAATCCACTCATGAATTAATGGGCACTTGGGTTGATTCCACATCTTTTCAATTGTGAATTGTGCTGCTATAAACATTCTAGTGGAAGTGTCTTTTTTGATAAAATGACTTTTTTTCCTTTGGGTAAATACCCAGTAGTGGGATTACTGGATCAAATGGTAGGTCTACTTTTAGTTCTTTGAGGAATCTCCATATGGTCTTAAACTACATGGTGTTTCTAGAGTAGACTGGAAAGGACAGATTTAAATTATTCATTGGGCTGGGCATGGTGGCTCACACCTATAACCCCAGCACTTTGGGAGGCTAAGGCAGGAGGATCACTTGAGCCCAGGAGTTTGAGATTACAGTGAGCTATGATCCCACCACTGCACTCCAGTCTGGGTGACAGAGCAAGACACTGTCTCTAAAAAAAAGAAGAAAAAGAAAAAGAAAAAAGACATTCATTGGATGTGTTAACTACGGAGGGAGAAGAAATCCATGATGCCAGGTTTCTAGATTGCAATGCCTGGTTCAATTGAGATAGTGCATACAGGAGGAGAAGCAGGTTTAGGATTTTAAGTTCTGTTTTGTACATGTTGAGTTTGAGTCCCTAATTGGAACAGCAGCAGAGCAGAAAATTGTATAACTCCAGCATGAATCCTGAAGGAGAAGTCAGGGCTGAAAACATAGATGTGAGTGTCTTCAGCCAGTAATAGTGGTTGAAACCAAGAGAGTGGATAGGATCAGCCTCTGCCTGCCCTGGCTCCCCCACAGCTGGGCCTGCTGATCTACCCCAAGGATTCTGTCCTGCCCCAGTTTCCAGAGCAACTGAGGCTTGAGGCAGGAAGCACTCAAGTGGCCTTGGGTTCCTCCATCCCAAATTCCAACTGCTGGGGCTTTGCACTGGGGCGTTCTCCTTGTTCTGCTAGTTTGTGAATTGCAGATTCTTTCCCACCTGTGCCCTAGTTTGTAAAATGGGACTTCTGCCTGGATCCCTAGTCTGAGTTTCTGGCCCACTAGCCCAGGTCTTTTTTAAGAAACGTGGCTGTGAAGGGAAGGAGATGTGGCTGCAGCTTGAGCACCTTGATTAGATGAGGAGGAGGAGCCAGGGACAAGGGGAGAGGTTGCAGACAAGGGAAGGAGGGGGCTTGTGGGTTGATGGGGGTGCCTGAGTGGACAAGGAGGTGGTGAGGTCAAGTGCAAAGGTTGGAGGGGTGAAGGTTGATTTTGGTCTGGAAGAAGGATGCCTTATCCTTAGAGACTGGAGGAAAATGGGAGTTGAATGGAACTGTCACTAAGTTTGCTGTTGGAGAGGGCTGGAAGTCGAAGTACTTCCCATTTAAAAATGCTGTTTCCTCATTGAAGTAGGAGGTGAGATCAGATGCTATGAGTGAGGGAGGAGAAAGTTGGCAGGGTGTGTGGGAGAGTTAAATGTATGGAAGATTTGCTAAGGGGAAAGAAAGAGGAAGCTGACTAAGGGAAAGTAAAAGGATGGCCTAGCAGTGCTGAAGTCCCAGGTAAATTAGAGGCTATACATTTGTAGTGGCAGTGATGCACACAGAACTGTGTGGCCTTTTTTTTTTTTTTTCTCTAGCAGCTTTTACAGTCCAGAAGCAGGGATGGAGAATTCGGGTTTTTGGATTGATCCAGGGTTGAGGTTTTGCCAGGGGTGATGGGAAGTTGAGGATGAAGTAGTTCAGGTGATTAAGTGTGAGGCCCAGATCAGGTAGGTCAGGGCTAAAAGCCTGGGAGAAAATGGAGGCATCGAAGGACTTGATGGAGGTGTCTGTTGGCCAGGGGAGCTACTGAAGGGTTTTAATCCGGAGAGTGGCATAGTTGATTAGTTTGGCCACAGCATAGATTGCTTGGCAGATAGAATCAGAGTGGGCAAACTGGGAGGATAGGCGACTGTGGCCAGAGAGTGGGGTACTGATGGACATGACACCCGTGGTAGAGCACTGCTGAGTAATGGCCAGCTCTGGGTTGGCCCTGGGCACAGTGGGCTGAAGTGGAGTGCATGTGGAGGTCAGTGGAGGTAGAGAGGTCAAGGAGCTCACAGGCCAGGATATTGGTTTGGTTGTCCACATGGATGCTGAAGTCATCCAGGGTGATAACAGATCGTGGGCTGAAGATGACCACTGTGATCTAGGGGCCAAGATAATCAGCACTTTGGATAGTGACTAAATCAGTAGATATTCAGGAGATGGGGAAAGCAGGGGCTGTGCCTCCATTACTCTGCGGAGGTCTTCCACATTGCAATTTAGGCACGCCTCTCTTGGCTTTGTCATTTACTAGCCTTTTGGGGCCTCAATTCCCTTGCCTATAAAATGGGAAAATAATAGCATCTGGGCAAAATTATGAGGATCAAATGAGATTGTATGTGTGTTGTCTACACAGGGTATTTAAACAAATGTGGTCCTTATCATTATAACAACAAATGTGTTATAAAAGTATCTCAATCAGAAGCACACTCCCCAGCACAGTAATTGTTTCGTGTTCACCATGTCCTGGGCATATGGGAAGCCTTAAGAGCAACCCCCATTCTCTTTTGTGTATTTTTTAATGTTCTACCTAACTTAATACAAATTAACCTAGTGCTGGCATGCAAGTCCTCTGCATGGACTTAACCAGTACTGCCTTCTATGGGTTGTTTTTACATTTTAAAGTATTTCTGTATAGATTAGGTTCACTAAATTTTATCAGCTTCTCTATCAGGTCCCTGGACCTTTGGATCCTTCTAGGTGGCTGGTCAGCTAATCTCTGGGAAAAAAAAATCTATACCAAGTTGTTAATATTGATAACCATATCTGGAGCTGTTCCTGGCAGGGTGTATTTACATTTTAACTGGTGGCACCTAGACTACCTTGGCCTTAGCCAAAAAGTGAGTATTTCAAGGAGGAGTAGGCTGCTAGGGACATAGGTTTGGTGAACTCCTTTCCTGGGCCTCACATTTCACTACACGGCTTGCTTCCTACTGTACTTTCAGGTAGAGTGGACTCTGCTACTAGCGGTTGCTCTGTACATGAGCTTCCTCCTAGTAACTGTCAAGAAAAATTCTGAAAAACTTTGGATTGTGCAAAAAAGAAAACTGGAGGTCCTACCTAGTATATTTTCTGACTTATCAGTGCCTTTGATTGTCTTTGAGTTACTTTACAACTCTGTAGATTGTAATGCACGTACTTCTTGTCTGGTAGAATGCAATTGATTATTGCCTTGTGGATGCTGTCCACTTTGTATCCATTTGTAAATTTATCTCAGCATTCCTGATGGCCTATATCAGGGGAGAGCAAACTTTTTCTGTAAAAAGCCAGGCAGTATTTTAGGCTTTGTGGACCGTACACCTCTGCCATTACAGCATGAGAACAGCCATAGGCATAAAGGAATGGGCATGGTTGTGCTCCAACAATAATAATAAATTTTATTTACGAAACAGACAACAGGCTGGATTTGGCCTGTGGGCCATAGTCTCCAGATCCCTGGCCTACAGGTTCCCTTGTTAATTAATGAGTTAAATAAAATCTTTGACACGTGTTCACTTTAAATTGTACAAGGATTATGATTTAACTTTTAAAAAAAATCCCTTAACAGCCATTTGTGTTCATATTGAGATCAGGTGGAAAATTAAGTTTTATTCTTTCTTATCAAGTTTTGCCTTCTCTTTGAGTTCAAAAATCATAC
>NW_012134303.1:8547659-8559858 GCF_000956105.1 Propithecus coquereli
TCAACAGGCCAAGAAATGAGATTTGGTTCATATTATTTACAACTATACTTCTAAAGAATCCTGGTGTATGAACTGACTTGACTGAATTTTCAAATTTGCAATGATGTGGGCGAAGGACATGGCCACTGAAGAAGTTACATTGCCTGCCTCTCCCTGGGGCTTTGCATTCAGGCTTTAATGAGTTTGCTCTTGGATCTGCCCTAGGACTCCTTGTTGAAAAGCTAGGATCCTAGAATAGAATTCTAGATTAATGAGCACTGGACAGAGTCATTCAGCTCAGAGCTCATCACATAAAACACTTACAGTGTAGTGAACAGAGTGAGCTGAAGTTAGCTTCTTCATATTTTCAGCTAAATTCCATTGCCAGAGGACACCACAGAGGAGGAATAGAGGTTCCTCTCTCCTCACTCTCAGGACTGGTTAAAGCTTTTACAACGTTATTGTTCACAAGGGGCCTGAATGATACATTCATTTCCATTAACCCCATCACTGGGCACAATCTGCTAATTGGAATTTTTCTGAGCCCTATTGTTACCAGACTTAGGCAGGCACCCTTGGTGGAGTTTATCACAGGCTTCTGAAATTAAACCCCCCATTTGTAATTAATGGGCAGACCCTTATCATGAGCTACCTTATTCATACCCACAATGCTGTTTGTTCACAGACCCCACCTCTCTGATTGGCACTTCCTCACACAGCTGGTCTGATAGCATCATGCTAGAAATGAATCTCTCTCTGTCTTGTACTTGGATTTAGTGAAATTGCAATCCTTCCTCCACCTGCTGGGTCCCCTCCTCCCAACCCTAACATGCCAGATAAAATCAACATTCAATTCAACCTTTTTTAGCAGCCCAAGGAACTGGTGGAAATGTAATTTCATTTCTCTGTATTACTCAGAGATGAAGAACACCAGCATCTAATCATGTCACATTACCAGCTTCCCACTCTGCCCACCTATCAGATTAGTTAGCTAGTACTGGTGGTGCATGGGCTACTTTGGAGCAGCCACTGGCATCAGATGGGAACGCATCTATTTCCTAGATTTTGGTAAAAACAGAACCATCAGAATTAGGATTTGCTGGATCATCTCAGCTGATTTCAAAGCCAAGGTGTATATAATTTAGTTTGGAAGACTAAAATGGACAAAACTTATTTGGGGACAATGTCATGGAACCCACTTGGTGTTTCTAAAATGTCAATACTGATATGTAAAAACGAATAATGTATCTAACAATGACCAGAATTAGCCTGAGGAACAGGGATAAAAATAATAGTAATGGCTACCAGTTATTGAGCACTTTCCATATGCCAGGCACTATGCTAGAGTATCTCATTTAGTCCTCACTATGGCTCTATGCTACAGGCATAATAACTTATCCCCATTTTTCACCCAAGAAAACTCAGCCACAGAGAAGCTAAGTGCCTTGCCCAAGGTCACACAGCTAGGAAGTAGAAGAGCCAGAGCTTGAACCCAGGCAGTTTGGTCCCAAAGCCTGTACTGTTAACCACTATACTACTCCACTCCCAGCCAGCAAAAGACCAACAATTTGATTTATTGCAGCAATAACCAAGTCTTAAAATCACAACACTGAATATACAGACATAACTTAAGTACACATTACAGGTTTTGTTGGATGTTAATTAACCTTGTCAGCTAATGGTCTACCTTAAACCCTGATAAATATTATATGGCTTGTTCAAGATTTGGCATCCTGTAAAACTATTCTTGATTTTTCATCAGATGGGGGTTCTTAATTTTTCAAAAGATAGGAGCTAAATCTATGAGAAGAAAATACATGGCTAACTCCATAGGTTATGAGAGTTTATAATTTCAGGGTTCCAGTTGGAGAAAACCTGGAAAGGTATTTTTCTCAAACCTATATTGTCACAAAGGGTTAAACGAACCATTCCATATATTTTTCTTCGCAAAATATGGATTATAATGAGTGATGGAAACCACTGACTCCAAAAGCGAGGTGCACCGTGGGATGGATATTAGAAAAAAAGGAAAAGGAAAAAGATGCCAAAGTAGGAAGAGGACACACTGTGAGTGACCTTTGGGGAGCCAGCCCTCTGGGAAGGCATTTTGTATACAGTTGATATATGACATTTCCCAGGAAATTGTGAAAACGATGCCATGAGTTGAAAAATAAATCAATTGGAAGATGTGGTTTATTATTTTTTTTACATATCATTGGGTATTTTTTGGATCTTAGTATTTTTTAAACATTGAGATGTAATTCTCATACCACACAGTCACCCTTTTAAAGTGTACAATAGGCATTAGGCAAATCCATAAAGGTGTGGGTTATTACTGAGATGGGGAAAATGTCAGAAGTGAAATTCTGATCAACATGTTTCTAGCATTTCACAGAGGGATGCAACCCTAATCTGCCAGTGTGAGTGTACAGTCAGCTTTGCAGGTGGCCCTACGTTGGAGCTTGATTCAAATAGCTTTTCGGGAAAGCCACGGTTCTTGGTTCATTTTTTATAGGTCACTGTATGATTTTTAAATTAAATTTCTCTTATAGATTGCTTTACTGGAAAGTGGATATTAATGAGCTGATTTAGAGTTTTCCATGTCATTGGCTCTTCACATGACTAGTGTGAGTTTGGATATCATGATGAAGGTTTCTGTACGGGCAGAGCTGAGAACCCAGATGCAGACACAGGACCATGGAAGGGCCGGGGTAACCAGATGGCCATCAAGTATATGATAGGACTCAACACAAATAAACATTTATTATTTTATAATTTTTCTAGCGGGTACGGATATTCATAGGAACACATTTGCCAGTAAGATGAAATCAGAATGAAAAAAAAGAGGGTCTTTCATGCAAAATGCGGAGTGGAGAGCCTCTGTTTTAAGCAGTTTATAGTTATACAATTGAAAAATGGTCAGTTATCACCATGAATCAGTCTCAGTCTAGGCCTAGAAGAGCTTGGGTGATAAAAATTAGCATAGTTTGTTCTGAGTATAAAAGGAAAGTTACAAAGGGGCTAGTTCTCACCATTACTCTCAAAAGTGATGTGGAATAAGCCTGAATAAAGAAAAAGGCCTAAAGTAGCCTTGTGGTAGGGAAGAGGCGTTTTTTTAAAGGGAAAAAGGAAACCACATCAGAAATCTAGAAGCAGAATTCGCGTTACATAATGTTCAAGAGCATTCCCTTTACCCACTATAATTTTCATTTCATGCTTCATATACATGCCAAATGATGTTTTCTTTTGACATTGTTAGTTCATGTATATGCATCTGACTGAAGGGTTATATGATATGGTTGGAGGACAAGGCTTGAGAGAGATTTTGTCATATTCATCAAGCAGTTATTGAGTCCCACATTCCTGCTTCTCTCATTTATCCACACCCTAGACAAGCCAGGCAGCTGGCAGTAGTCTCCAAAGGTAGAATGCTACTCCTCAACTGTTGGCAGCTACTTTAAATGTAGCATGGTCCCTGAGGGCAGGGGAAGTTAATTCCTCATCATGCAGCTACCGTTGATCTTTTCAGCAAAGGAAACATTATAGAGTCATCAACTATATTCCAAATCTCCCGATAGTGGTAAAACATCTTCAGGGTTAAATCTTGTATTTGCAGCCCTGCTGATTGCTATCACATAGAGGTATTTGGTGTGCAGTTAGACAAAGTGCAGTAAGGGAAGATTATGTAGGATAGTTCAGAGTTTCCCCAAGCTCAGAGTTAGTGAAGAAAAATGGGTTTTTTAACTAAATTATCCAGTTTAGTTTTCTGGAATGAACACAGTAGCTTTTCAACTTTTCCCATTAAGACAACACAGGACAAGATGTGCCTAAATTGCAGCGTGGAGAAATTCAGGAGACCTAAAAATATAAGATCTGGCCCAAGGACTGGCTCAGCCCCATGGGCCTTTCAACCTAGATTTCTCTGTCTGAGGCACAGAAGGGAGTGTTGGGTGAGAGCGGGAATTCCTTCCATGCTATCAGTTTCAAAGAAGCATGGCCCTAATATTTCTGGCTCCTCTAACTAGTCCCTTATGGTTCTAGAAGATGCAAATATATCTAAATCCAGCCCCTTCTGAGAAGGTCTTTACCCTTTCACAGTGTATTACCTTTTGGGGGTAATGAGGACAAGTCATTTTATTATACACTGTGGAAATCATGGTCTATCACTCATCCTAAAACTCAGGCAGGTTTCAATGGCTCTCTCTTCCTTCTAATATCCTAGCAATGGGTGAACTAGACCCAGTTCTCCCTCTCCATAGCTATTATCATTTTAGAGATTTCTGTTCTTTATCTGCATTTTCTCAGATTGAAGAATTGTTGGTTTTTAAAACCTGTTCCTAATATGAAGAGGAACAATTTCTTTTTAGGTAATTTGAAGGGAATAAACTGAAGGTACTGTCAACATTTAACTGAATTCCTAGGGACGTTAGAGACCTCTTGCATTTGGAGGCTTTTAAGAGCAGAATGATGCTCCCCTATCTGAGGTTGTTTAAGTGTCCCTTTAGGGCAGAGTTTCTCAGCCTCAGCGTGGCTGATATTTGGGCTAGATAATAATTTGCTGTGGAGAGCTTTCCACATGGTAGGGTGTTCAGCAGCAGCATCCTTGGGCTCTACCCACTAGATGCTGGTATCAGTTTCCCTCCCCGCCCCCAGAATTGACAACCAAAAATATCTTTGGACATTATCAAATGTCCCCTGGAAGCAAAATCCTTCCCCACCCCCTGTTGGGAACCACTGTTCTGGGGTATGAGGCTTGTGTGGCAGTGGCTGACTGGAGCAGGGGAGGCAGGACCATCCAGAATTAGTCATGCCAGTCTTAGCCTCTCCTATCCCAGCCCACCTGAGGATTGTAACACACGCCCATCAGTACAGTGGCTCACCAGGACAGTGGTTCTCAATGTCTACTAGGAGAGAAAGAATGCCCCTCTATTCCCCAGGAGACTTTGTTGGAATTTTATTTTGGATGGGGTTGTAGAATTGGCAGAACTCTAAAAGTGTGCTGTGCATTATGATACCTCCTAGCCATGTTTGACTATTAAAATTAAAATGAAATAGTATTTTTAAAATTCAGTTCCTCAGTCACACTGTTTACATTTGAACTACTCAATAGCCATATGGTGACTGCCTTATTGGGCAGCATAGATAGGAAACATTTACATCACAGCAGAAAATTCTATTGGACAGTGCTGCTCTAGAAGCTTGATTGTCACTGGACAAACGAGGCCTGTTGAAGCAATCTAGACACATCTTATCAATGGGCAATAGCTACCATTTACCAAATATTCAAAAACATGCCAAGCACTTTGCTAAGCACTTGACATGTAGTATCTCTTTTATGAGACAGGAACTGCCACTATTTTTATTTCATAGATAAGGAAACTGAGGCTCAGAAAGATACAGTAAATCATCTAAGTTACACAGCTACTAAATGGAAGGGCCAGGACTTTAATCCAAGTAGGTTGGATCCAAATCTTGGATTGTTAACAAGAATGACATATGGACTGAAGATGGTTAGGTGGAATGATGGGTGCCTGGCATCAGAAGCTACTCAGTCATGCTGGTAGTGGATAAAAGAGAGATTTCTCAGTAAGTGGGTAGAATACTGTATGAAAAGAATGTGGAGGTAGGCAAGGTCTAGGAGGAAAGTGATTACTGTTGTGAGGTCTGGCAACATGAATGGGGATACTGGGCAGGATATAAAACAGGGACTCAGTTACTGGAAGTAGTCCAGGGTTTCTTAACCTTGGCACTCTTGACTTTTTGGCCCAGATGATTTTTTATTGTAGGGAGCCATCCTGTTCATTGTAGGATGTTTAGCAGCATTCCTGGCCTCTATCCCCTTGATACCAGCAGCATCCCCCCAACAAGTGTGGTAGCTAAAAATATCTCTAGACTTTGTTAAATGTCCCCCCTGGAGGTGGGGGTGGGGAGCAAAGATACCTGCAGTTTAGAACCACTAAAGTAGAGTAAAAAACAGAGGCTTGGGTCACATGGCCACAAGGTAAGGGCTCAGGCATGGCTACCAAAATACAAGATTCAGAAGGGACCAGCAGCTTGCCAAACTTGATGCTGAACTGCTGAGCTACTGGCCTCCAGTTCTAAGAGTCTCCATGACTAGGAACAGGATTAGTCTCAGATTATGGACTAGAAGAGTCATCTCATGGGAATGAATGCAAGAGTCACTCCATGGGATGAAGTGTCTTCATCTAGGGGTGTGAGGGACTGGGGGCATTGAAGGGCTACAGTGGCAAAGAACTGGATAGGTCCTTATGGAGATTGCCTCTCAAAGGCATGGCGCTGTTACCTGTAGCCACACTGAAAAGGAGGCAGCGAACATGTATCTCATGTCAACATCCCAGTTAGGGTCCTTGATCACCATTGGAATAAAAACTCCATGAGTTATGGATGTTCTAGGCAAACATGAGGTAAACCTGCAATGAGTATCATTAATGTGAGACAGTTTTTTATTGGTTGGTACTGCTGGAGGCACCCTGGGACAATTTTGTATTCATAGTCTTTCTGCTTGAACTTCCCATCTGGGATTTCTGGGAGGCTTCTCTCAGAAACACCCATGCAACCAGGAGCCCCTCATACTGCAGCAGAAATTGATGAGGGTTGAGAAGCCTTTGAGAATAAGCCTAAGCCTGAACAATGCCAAAAACTTAAGTTCATCTAGCACAGACAACTCAGTGGGACACATTTCAAGAATATTTCTTCCTTCTTTGGCAGAAAACCAGGATTCAAAGGTCCCTGTTTGGTGGCCATGACAGCATACATCATGATGAGCAGTTAGTACACAATGGCCAGGATTAAATAACTCAGTCACTAATATAACAGAATCATTTAAAAAATATGTAACTTTTGGTTGACAAGAAAAGTGGCGCTTAAGTCATTTTGTAATTGAACCTATGCCTATCATGTTGACATCATTCGATTGCAAGCAAGTTC
This sequence comes from Propithecus coquereli, assembly GCF_000956105.1. Classification (NCBI taxonomy): domain Eukaryota; kingdom Metazoa; phylum Chordata; class Mammalia; order Primates; family Indriidae; genus Propithecus; species Propithecus coquereli. The sequence continues at coordinate 8,554,587 of NW_012134303.1, forward strand.
TTTCCAAACACAATCTTTGACAAGTGAAGGTTTTCTAATATTTTTATAATGTACTGCCTTTACTCACATATTTTCCTTCCATCACATTTTGAGAGGAAAAACTCAAGAACAATATATCTCTCCCATAATTTCTCTCTCTATTACTTTTAATTTTATTGCTTTGAACTGGCAGTTGCTTTGTCAATAGTGCCATTTCAAGCAGAATGCCTTTTGTTCTTGTCAGAACAGACCAAGTATTAAAGGAAAGGAACAAGAGCTTGGTTGAAGATGGGGGCAGGGAGAGCTACTTTGGGCTTCTAACCCTGCTGCTACTATCTCTTGCCTGCCTTTCTTGCTGAATGCTCCCAGGCTAGGGGTATGGGCTACTGTCACCCTAGAGAAAGGGTAAGCTAGGTGCTGATCATGAACAAAATTAGGAAAACATCAGCTGTCTTGTCCTTATTTCCCTGAAGTTAAACATGCCCTAGATCTGAAACTTGGAAAGGCAAAGACATTTTAAATGTAATGTTGACCTTTCAATCACTTGCAAAACACGTCCCTCTATTTGAAAGACACATGAAGCCAGACACCTCATGGCTTCAAAGCAATGTTTCACTCTGCAGCACCTTTTCAGGAACACAGGCCAGGGCTAACTCAAAGGTCTTACAAGGAACTGGGGTTCTAAATTAAATTTACTACTGCTTAGTTTTCTCCATCATATGCAGTTAACAGGGGACAAGAATTTTCAAAGATGGATGAAAAGTTGCAAGTGGGAAAGGAAACAGAACACCCAGCTCTTGGAGGGCTCCATAGACACACAGATTACTTGCCTTTTGTCAGAAAAGGGCAGCTAAGGTGATGAGGTGTGCAAGGTGGAGCCTTAGCTCCCAGGAAACTCTTCTTCATCTGTGGTCTCATTCATAAACTTGAGACTCCCTAGTGGCCGCAGACAAACATTTGAGCATTCTGGACAACTGACACTTGTACAGAATTGTTTTGGGACTTCTTTCATACCCTGCCAAGGTTCTGTTCCCTCAAATTAGCATTTGAGTGTTCAACTCTTTCAAAGGCTAGTGGTTAATACAGCTTGAATCTATTGCAGTGACAGAAGAAATGGACTAGATTGCCACTGTGTTTTATTTAATCCTGATGATTCTATGATTAAGTGGACTACAGCTAAAACAGATATCCCCAGAACGCTAGAGGTTTTATGCTAGAAACGTGTCAATGATATCTTTGCCTGTGGAGTTATTAGTGAAATCCCTTGTGGTTTTTATATTTACTGGGGCTTTGTATTCTTGCTTCTCTACTAAACCAATTATGTGTCTGTCAGGCACAGCACCTATTTAATGTGGGTTTATCCAGTACTTTTAGAATAATTTCAAAACATTGCTTATCCCTTTGCTTTTCAATGGTAAGAGCTAAAGCTATAAAGTGGCTGAGTGATTTGTCTCTGGCTACCCAATAGTTGAGGAATAGAGTCAATATGAGAACTCCACTCCCAGACTTTGCTCATCATGCCATGCACCACAGTTGATATACACATTGCAAAGTTACAGAGTTAGAAGAGACCTTGGAGATGACGTAGTCCAGGCTCATAATAGATGTTTAACCCTTTTGGTAATGCTCCTGCCTCTGCCACCTGTCCACCACATGTCCTGTGGTGATATGCCATTCCTTTTCTCCCCAGTGCTGAGATTATGGTTCTGAAATCAGGTGGCCACATTTCCTTCTTCCCCATCAAATGCTGCTCAGCACCCACAGGCTGCTCTCCCTAGTCTGGAACTCTTCATTAAGAATGCTTTCCTGAGCAATGATGTGACATGCAGTAGGCAATGAGGACATGCTCCTTCCCCTTTCTCGACTCTATCAGTGGTGGCTGCAATTTGGTAGCCAACATGCAGCTCTTTGTCTGTGCCCAATATACACAAGGTTAGGAGACAGTAGCCCAAGTCAAGACTCATGTAGCCTCAGTGGAGGCCATTGTCCTGGAAGAGCAAGTGGCACTCCTGGCAGGTATGCATGCCTGGCAGGTATGCATGCCTCTGAAGGATGAGGGTTGAGGTCCTGATCACTCCGGAAATAGCCAGCCACTTGCCACCTTTGCTCCTACATGTACAGCACACTCCTCTTATCTCTCACAGCACTGCTATTTCATTAATTGTTTATGTTTGCATCCTCGCCTCAGTTAAGTTATTCAGAGGCACTTGGTAACCAACTGGGTGTGGGTGACTGAAGGAGAGGATGGAGGGGAAGACAACTGAAGACAACTGCAAGGTTGCAAATCTAGGTAACTAGTAGGATAACAGGGCCATTGCCTGAGAGAAGATCCACTGGATGAGGAGAAGGATTAGGAGGGTGAAATGAGGCTAGAAAAAGGATTTAGAACCTAGACTCTGCTGCTAGATTGCCTAGGTTTGGATCCCAGTATGTTCACTTACTAGGTGTATGAGCATGGGCAGTTATTTTACTTCATTGTGCCTTGATGTTCCCACTTGTAAGAATGGGTGATATTATTATCCTGCATCACAGGTTGGCTGTGAATATTGAATAAGATAATGTATGAAGAAGACTGGAACAGGCCAGGTGCAGTGGCTCACGCCTGTAATCCTAGCACTCTGGGAGGCCGAGGCAGGAGGATCGCTTGAGCTCAGGAGTTCGAGACCAGCTCTGAGCAAGAGCGAGACCCCGTCTCTCCTAAAAAATAGAAAAAAATTAGCAAGTCAACTAAAATAGAAATAAAAAAAAATTAGCCAGGCGTGGTGGCTCGTGCCTGTAGTCCCAGCTACTTGGGAGGCTGAGGCAGGAGGATCGCTTGAGCCCAGGAGTTTGAGGTTGCTGTGAGCTAGGCTGATGCCATGGCACTCACTCTAGCCCAGGCAACAAAAGTGAGACTCTGTCTCAAAAAAAAGAAGACCGGAACATAGTAATTGCTCAATTAGTGTTTACTATTATTATTACTAGACATAGTGAATTTTAAATATTTAAGGCACATCTAGGTAGTTATATTGAGCTGAAAGTTGGAAAATAAATCGTGGAGCTCATGATAGATATTTGGCTACAAAGAGAGAAATGAGAGAATCCTGGTCAGCACAAGTATCTAAGGGAGAAAAAGATAAGGATTCTGAAAAAGACTAAGAGGCAATACAGTAGTCAGAAAGGGAGGATGATAACTAGGTAGGCATGATACCATGGAAACCAGGAGAATTGTCAGCCAGTGAATGTCAACCAGTAAAAATGGGACACAGACAAAACAAAGGGACATTAAGAAACTTTTGGAGGTGATGGATACGTTTATTACCTTGATTGTGGTACATGGTGCTATGGTTTGTATATGGTTTGTTTGGCCCCACCAATTCTCATGTTGAATTTGATCTCCAGTGTTGGAGCTGGGGCTGATGCTGATGGGAGGTGTTTGGATCATGGGGATGGAACCCTCATGAATGGCTTGGTGTCATTCTTCCAGGAGTGAGTGAGTTCTCACTCTCAGTTCCCACAAGAACTAATTGTTGAAAAGAAGCCTGGCACTTCCTCTTCTCTCTCCTATTCCTCTATCACCATGTGATCTGCTCCGTTCTACCTTCCACCAAGAGTGGAAGCAAACTGAAGCCCTCACCAGAAGCAGGTGTTGGCACCATGCTTCTTGTACAGCCTATAGAACCAAGAGCCAAATAAACCTCTTTTCTTTATAAATTACCCTGCCTCGGGTATTCCTTTCAATACAAACCGACTAAGACACATGGGTATATGCATATGTCCAAATTCATCAAACCATATACATTAAATGTGTATAGGCTTTTGTGTATCAATTTTATCTTAATAAAGTTGTTAAAAAATAAGACATAGACCTTAGACCTGTGTGTATGGGGTTAGAGGAGAGGAAGCAGAGAGTATGATCTGGGGAAGATGATATATGAAAGGAGGGAAGGTCAAAGACCAATATGGCCAGCTTCTCACAAACATTTACTGAGGGCTAGCCCTGTCCAACCAGGTCCCTGGGTGATCAGTGAAACTGGCCTCTTCCTTTCACTCCACTCTAGTTCTCTCTGCCCCAACTGCTAGTCAGAGGACTGTTAACAACCTGCTGGGATGGTACTGACTGTTCACCAAGGTCCCAACTAAGGAGATGCTCAATCAATGGCCATAGACACATCCCAACTAAAATCAGAGAAAAAAGAAGGGGGCAGGTGAGCACAGGAGCCCAACTGTTTGTAATCAGACTCAGGATCCACCTGGCCCAGTGTCCTGACTCTAAGTGAGGTATCCAGGGCCTTCCTCCATGAGGCTAATCTTGAGCCTCAAGAATTGCTTTCATCACCAGCCTTTTACTCCAGCTCCCACTGTGGACAAGCTACCATCATTTCCACTTCCCATTTCATAGCTCATTCACTTCTGAACAGTGTGTCATCCCGTTCTTTCTACCTTTCCAGCTTAAAGCCTATTTCTTTTCTGACTTGTTCCTCCCTGGAAACCTCTCTGTCCACTGGTGTCTAGAGTGGCTTCCTATATTGTCGACACCACACATTTTGGACAATGTAGCATACATTTCCTTGCACTGTTATATTACTGTTCCATGTTTGTTGTTAGCATGTGGAAAGGAATGAATACAGAGTAGTGTTTGGTGTGCTGGGTTAGGATGGCTCAGCAGGAAGATGGAAAGATGGCTCTGAGGTTTGCACTGATGTTTCACACTTGAACTGAGTTTGCAATAAGAGCCATAAACTGGAAAAACCAACATTGAGAGGCCTGGGGAGAAAAGGAGACAAAGGGTTGCCCACTAGACAACTGTACAGGTGAAGTGAAGGGGGAGGGGATGATATCACACCCACATGAGACATACTGCTCAGGGATGGAGACGAGGGAACTTCCTAACTGGACGTGTGTGTGGGTAAGGGCTATATACAACCATGAGCGTGAGCTTAAGGGAAGGAAGCCTGACTTGGTGGTAACCCTGAAGTGATGGTGGCTGTAGCTAAAACAACTCATGTGTGTGTATTGATATTTAGTGAAATAAAACTTTTGAGGTTAGTTCATGGTTTCTTCCTTCTGAAGTGTTGTGCAGCCAGCTCCTTTGATCTATCTGAGATCAAGTTTAAATCATTATCTTTTTTTCTTTCTGAGAGGTAAACATCACTGTCTTAAATCTTTTGTGTCCCCTGAAACACAGAAAGCCATGTCTACTAGGCGGCATGATCTGGCTGGCCGCCATGTGCATATCTGTTCTTCCCATAAGACTATAAATTTTTTTTTTACATGCCAGGAATAATTTATTTATTAATACTTGTGTATTCAA
>NW_012134303.1:8560853-8561770 GCF_000956105.1 Propithecus coquereli
CCTTGTCAGATTCATAGTTTGCAAATATTTTCTCCCATCCTGTACGTAGGTTGCCTCTTCACTCTGTTGATTATTTCCTTTGCCGTGCAGAAGCATTTTGGTATAATGTAATCCCATTTGTCTATTTTTCCTTTTGTTGTCTGTGCTTTCGAGTCCTTATTCAAAAAATGCTTGCTCAGACCAATGTCATGAAGTGTTTACCCTATGTTTTTTTAGTAGTTTTATATTTTGGGCTTTACATTTAAATCTTTAATCCATTTTGAGTTGATTTTTGAATATGGTGAGAGATAGGGGTCTAGTTTCATTGTTCTACATATGGATATTATTTTCCGAGCACCATTTATGGAAAAGACTGTCCTTTCCTTAATGCATTTTCTTGGTACCCTTGTCAAAATCAGTTGGATGTAAATGTGTGTGTTTATTTCTGTGTTCTCTATTCTATTCCTTGATTTATCTATATTTACTCCAGTACCAGCTGTTTTGCTTAATAGAACTTTGTAGTATATTTTGATACCAGATAGTGTGATGCCTTTAACTTTGTTTTTTTTGCTCAAGATTGCTTTGGTTATTTGGGCTCTTTTGTGGTTCCATATGAATATTGGGATTCTTTTTTCTATTTTTATGAAGAACGTCATTGGTATCTTGATAAGGATTGCCAAGAATCTGTAGATAGCTTTGGGTAGTATGGACATTTTAACAATGATAATTCTTCTAATTCATGAATAGGAAATGTATTTCGATTTATTTGTGTCCTCTTCAATTTCTTTCATTAATGTTTTGTAGTTTTCAGTGTAGAGATCTAGCACCTCCTTTGTTAAATTTATTCTAGGGTTTTTTTTGGTAGTTATTGCACATGAGATTGTTATCTTGATTTCTTTTTCAGATAGTTCGCTATTGGTGTACAGAAACGCTACTGA
>NW_012134303.1:8562175-8596523 GCF_000956105.1 Propithecus coquereli
TATTGATTTGCACATGTGGAACCATCCTTGCATCCCTGGGATGAATCCCACTTGGTTATGGTGAATGATCTTTTTAATGTGCTGTTGATTTCAGTTTGCTATTATTTTCTTGAAGATTTTTGCATCTGTGTTCATCAGGGATATTGTTCTGTAGTTTTCCTTTTTTGTTGTGTCCGTGTTTGGTTTTGATATCAGGGTGATACAGACCTCATAGTATGAGTTTGAAAGAATTCCTTCCTCTTAAATTTTTTGGAATAGCTTGAAAAGAATTGGTATTAGTACTTCTTTAAATGTTTGGTAGAATTCAGCAGTGAAGCCATTAGATCCTGGGCTTTTTTTCTGCTGGGAGACTTTTTGTTACTGATTCAATCTCATTACTCATTATTGGTTTGTTCAGATTTTCTATTTCTTCGTGATATAGTCTTGGTAGGTTGCATGTGTCAAGGGATTTATTCATTTCTTCTAGGTTATCCAATTATTGTCATATAATTGTTCACAGTAGTTTCTTATGATCCTTTGTATTTCTATGGTATCAGTTGTAATGTCTTCTTTTTCATGTCTGATTTTATTTATTTGAATACTCCCTTTTTTGTTAGTCTAGCTAGAGGCTTGTTGATTTTGTTTATCTTTTTAAAAAACAACTTTGTTTTATTGATCTTTTGTATTTTTTATCTTCATTTCATTTATTTCCGCTCTGATCTTTATTATTTTTTTCCTTCTACTAATTTTGGGTTTAATTCATTCTTGGTTTGCTAAGATCCTTGAGATGTAATGTTAGGTGATTTGAGATCTTTCTGATTTTTTGATGTAGGTGTTTATTGCTATAAACTTCCCCCTTAGAACTGCTTTTGCTGTATCCCATAGGTTTTGGTATGTTGTGTTTCCATTTTCATCTGTCCTCAAGACATTTTAAAATTTCCTTCTTAATTTCTTTTTTGGCCAATTGTTCTTCAGTAGTGTATTATTTAATTTACATGTATTTGTATAGTTTCCAAAGTTCCTCTTATTATTGATTTCTAGTTTTATTCCATTGTGGTCAGAAAATACATTTGATATAATTTCATTTTTTAAAAAAATTGTACAGACTTGTTTTGTGACCTACCATATGATCTATCTTCGAGAAAGTTCCATGTACTAATGAGAAGAATGTGTATTCTGCCATTATTGAGTGGAATGTTTTATAAATGTCTGTTACGTCTATTTGGTCTAGAGTGTGGTTTAACTCTGATTGTTTTTGTTGATTTTCTGTTTGGATGTTCTATCCATCGCTGAAAATGGGGTGTTGAGGTCCCCTGCTATTAGTGTATAGCTGTGTATCTCTCCCTTTGGATCTAATAATATCTGCTTCATATATTTTGGTGCTCCAGTGTTGGGTGCATATATATTTACAATTGTTTTATCTTCTTGCTGAATTGATGCCTTTATACTTATATAATGACCTTCACCTTCTTTGTCTCTTTTTACAGTTTTTGACTTGAAGTCTTATTTTATCTGATATGAGTATAGTTACTCCTGTTCTCTTTTGGTTTTCCTTAGCATGGAATATCATTTTTTATCTCTTAACTTTCAGTCTATGTGTGTCTTTACAGGTTAAGTGAGTTTCTTGTACGTAGCATACAGTTGTGTATGTGTCTATATGTGTGTGTGTGTGTGTGTTTGTGTGTGTGTTATCCATTCAGCCAGTCTATATCTTTTAATTGGGGAATTTAATTGGTTTATGTTAAAGGTTATTATTGATAGGTGAGAACTTACTCCTGCCATTTTGTTATTTGTTTTCAGGTTGTTTTGTATGCCATTTCTTCCTTTCTTCTTTTGTTATTGTTTATCTTTGTGATTTTCTGTAGTGATAAGCTTTGATTCCATTCTCTTCCTCATTTGTATACCTGCTGTCATTTTTTTGTGTGTTTATTATGGGTCTTACATTAAAAAGTCTTATATTAATATTTATAATACACTATATTAAGCTGATAACTACTTAACACTCATATACAAATACTCTAAACTTTTACCTTTCCCCTAACTTATAATTTTGTTGCCTTAATTTATGCATATTTATCTTGGGTGTTCTTTAACATCTCATTGTACCTATAATTATAATTAACCATTTTGGTTTTTAACCTTTATATTAGAGATTTGAAAGATTATATGCCACCCTTATATTTATGAAGTATTCTGAATTTGATAGTGAATTTACCTCTATTGGTACTGAATTTGATTTTGAATTTACTTCTAACAGTGAGTTTTATACTTGCATGTGTTTTCACGATGGTAGTTATTGTTTTGCTTACAAGTGTAGCATTCCCTTAAGCATTTTTTGTAAAGCAAGTCTAATGGTGATGAATTCCTTCAGCTTCTGCTTGGCTGGGAAAGACTTTATTTCTCCTTCATTTCTAAAGAATAGCTTTGCTGGGTATAGTGTTCTTGACTGAAAGTTTTTTCTTTTAGCACTTGGAATATATCATTCTATTCTCTACTGGTCTGCAAGGTTCCTGCTGAGAAATCTGCTGGCAGTATAATGGGGAGTCCCTTATACGTGATGACACTTTTCTCTTGCTGTTTTTAGAATTCTCTCTTTGTCTTTGATTTTTGACAGTTTGACTATAATGTGCCTCGAAGAGGACTTTTTTGGGTTGAATCTCTATTTGGGAAGCATAGAGCTCCTTGAATATGTATGTCCATATCTATCCCAAGACTTGGGAGGTTTTCAGCTATTATTTCATTGAACAGGTTTTATATGACTTTTCCTATCTCTTCTCCTTATAGAATTCCCATAATGTGAAAATTTGTTTGCTTAATGGTGTCCCATAAGTCCCCCATAAGTCCTTCATTCTTCTTAAATTCTTTTTTCTTTTTATTTCCATCTAAATGGGTTATTTCAAAAGACCTATCTTCAAGTTTAGGTATACTTTTTTCTGTTTGAGGTAGTAGTCTGTTGTTGAAACTCTCAATTATATTTTTTATTTCATTCACTGAATTCTTCAGCTTCAAGATTTCTGTTTGGATTTTTTTATGATATCTATCTTTTTGTTGAATTTCAAATTTATATTATTAATCATTTTCTTGATTTCATTGAATTATCTGTTTTCTTTTGTATCTTGCTGAGTTTCCTTATGATTGCTATTTTAAATTCCTTTTCAGTCATTTCATAGATCTCCCTTTGGGCTCTGTTACTGGAGAATTATTGTGTTTCTTTGGAGGTGTCATGTTTCCTTCTTTTTTCATGTTTCTTATGTCCCTACATAGATATTTCCATATCTAATGGAAGAGTTGTCTCTTCTAATTTTATAGAGTAGCTTTTGTAGGAAAAGATTTTTTTTTTTTTCTTGTAAATGGGTCTTAGAGTGTCAGATTGGTAGGGTGCTTTGGCCATGGTTCTGGGTAGGCACAGTAGTGTAGTCTCCATGCAATTTCTCCAGCTGTAATCAACGTCAACAGTGTCTACAAGTGCCTCAGTACCCTAGGCTGTAGGTGTTTGTGGAGTCAGTGTTGTGACTTTGATGGGGGTGATGCTGCTAGGTCAGATAGTCCTCAATCCCTAAGGGGCCCACAAAGCATGGCAGTTCCACCAATCACTGGGATGGCTTCCCCACTGTGCAGGGCTACCTGTTCCTTAAAGTGCAGGGCACCATATGGTCTTGGATCCTGCTGTTCTGCTTTGTCTAGGCTCTGAGTAACCAGGGTTGTGACATTGCAGCCACTTTTGTGAGTGTAGTATAATGATGGTGGGGCCCCAGGGACAGGGAAATGCAGTGGCTATTGGCACCCAGATAAAGATGCACTCTAGCAATGGCTCCAGTCTCAAGATAGTGCCATGGGTGAGGGGCACCATGTGGGCTCCCTCTCTGGAGCAATGCAGCCACGTGAACTGCAGACAGCTCCCTAAACTGGGCTCAGTGTCTGTGAGGACTGAAGACTATGAGGACTGTGGGACTCTGCTATAGCAAGGACTGCAGGCGCCCATGGCAATAATGCAAATTGCTGAGGATCATCTGTTTACATTTTCTCCACAATAAGAAGCCCTTCCTGGCTCTGAGCTGTTTCAAGCTAGGAAGACAGGGCCATGGAGGCAGTGTGTTTGGCTCCCCTCTCTGTACTGCCATCCTGAGTTTCCATGCTCCACAGGGATTTCATCAGTCCCTTGCTGTATTCTGGTGTTCTCCTTTAGACACTCTAGTTGAAGTGTAGTTGTTTATTTGTTGTTTTGGCGCATTTCTGTCAGGGCGGGGAATGAACATTAGGCTCCTCTAGTCAGCCATCTTGGTGATGTTACTTTATCTAATGACAAATTTCTTAAGGGCACTAACTATATCTTTCAATTTTATCATGAAGCATATGATTAGTACTCAGAATACTTATAAAATTGAATAGAACTGAATAGAGTTAATCATCTGCTGAAACTCTGTCATCAGTAAGTTGTTCTTGATAGACACTATTTGTAGCTGGTTTGTTTATTTGCAGCTTTGTTGTATATGTTACCACTTCTGATGGTTCCTCAGAGGCAGAGTGGAGTAGTAGAAAGAGTGGCTTAGGAGACAGGAGGCATGTGTGTCAGTTCAGGCTAAGCTGAGCGATCTTGGATATGTCACTTCAGACCAAATGATCTTGAAATGTCCTACAATTCCATTCTGTGAGTGAGGCAGGCCATATCTATTGAAAGTCAGTAAAAATACATGACAAGAAGTAACTCAGTTCATCAGTTTGGCCAGTATGATGCCATGCTGCCATTCTGTCCTTTTCTCCCAGTTTAAACTGGTTGATTTATTTTCTTGACTTGATTGACACAATGCATTGTTTTAACCTAGAACTTTGACTTTGTAAAGGGAATCAAAGCAAATAATAGAATTAAAGCTGTTACTCAAATTATTAAAGAGATAAAGACCCAGTCTTACATTGGGTATTTCAGGTAACGCAGAGTTAATATTAATACTATTTTATATCAAGGTTAATAATATGGGTATCATATATTGAAGGCTATATGAAACAAATTATACCAAGAGTTAAAATTTAATTATCATTTAAGTCTCAAAAGAACCTACGATGTAGGTGATATCATTAAACCCATTTTACAGGTAAGGAAACTGATGTTTAAATAGGGTGAATGACCTTCCCAAGGTCACTTAGTCTGAATTCTTAATCACTATGTGTTAGTGGGTGCTTAATACATGTTTTAATGACATTAGCCAGCAAGTGATGTCAGCCTGGCTTTAACTAGTAGAAGTATTAATAGGATTAGTACTAGCTACCATTCATTGAGTACTTACTGCATATCAAGGAATGTTCTAAGTAACATATATGTATTATTTCATTCAATTCTCATTGTAACTCTGTGAAGTAGACTTCATTGTTATTCTTAGTTACAGATGAAGAAACTGCTGAGGTTTGGAGAGATTAACTGACTTGTCCAAGGAAACACAGCTGACAAGCAGTTGACTTCAAAGTCCAGGGTCTTTCTACCAATACAGCTGCCTATAAATAGCAGAGTGACTTCTATAATTTTTTCTTTTACTTTATGCTTTCATATTGAGTGTCTGAGACTCTTTATGTCCCCCCTTTGTGTTCCGGGCACCTTTTTCTGGGCCCTCAATGTCCTCCTCCACACTGCGCAATCTCACCCTGAGATCAAGAATCAGAGAGGAGGAGTAAATGGAGTGTCCTGTTACTGATTTTCTGTAATCTCAACACAAGCACTTATCAGTGTTGTTGAGATTTAATCTCTCTAGCTCATCTGTGAGACCAATTTTAATTTGGAGCCATCTGCCACAGACAAATGAGTAATTATGGCAGAGCTCAGAGGGGCGGGCCATGGGGAGAAGGTTGGCTTAGCCTCTTTCCGCCTGCCTGCATTGACGCAAGTGACCAAGAAAGAAAATTACTTGGGTGGGCTGTTGATGCAGAGGCCAGCAGATCTATTTTCCTGTCGCTCAAATTCTTAGACTCTAGTCAAAAAGGAAGGATGACTTTGAGGTTACACAGGTTGTCTGGCAGCAGAAGGGAGGCCGTTGCCATCAGGGTCGGGCAGAAGGAGGTAATCTGTGAACTGGGCCAGCTCGCTTATCAGCCTCTCCTCACTGTACTAGGAGTGCCTTGTGATGAGTACCATTTGCCAGCTGGTCTCTCTCCACAATATGACATGTTAAGTCAAACCGATGGAGTAAAGCTGAAAATAATAGTTATTGACCATTGTCTAGCATTTTTTAAAAACTTTTTTTGTTGAAAAGACTTTGACATATTTTAATCTTATTTCTTCCACACAACAGGTCCCTGAATTAGGTAGGGTTAGGTATTAGGTATGGTTCATTTTACAGATGATGAAGTTGAGCTATATATAGAGAGATTGTGTAACTCACCAAGCTAACCCTGTTAGCTACAAGTTAGCTAGCACCATGAACTCTGAATTAGAGTTGGTCACTATCTTCTAGGCCAGTAGTTTTTAAGCTATGCTCATTCCTCAGGGGCCAAAGAAGGTATGGGAAAGAAAGGCTAGAGGGGCGGGGGGAGGGGGAGAGGGGAAGAGAGGGAGAGAGAGGGAGAGAGAGAGAGAGAACAAGGAACAAGTGGGTTTTGGGCCCCAGCCCACACTGAAACTACGGCAGCTGTGCTTGGGTCTGTTTGTTTCACATCTGAGTGGGATTTCATTTAATGAAAGACTCTGCTGCTGAAAATGTTTGAAAACCACTTGTTTAGACCACTATTTCTCATAGACAGTGTAGTGGGTTGAACTGTGTCCCCCAAAAGGATATGTTCCAGTCTTAACTCTTGGTCCCTGTGAATGTGACCTTTGCTGATGTAATCATGTTAAGATGCGGGCATCCTGGATTAGAGTGGGCTCTAAATCAAATGACTAGTATCTTTATAAGAAAAAGAAGAGGGAAATTTGGATATAGAAACACAGAAGAAAGACACAGAGGAGAACTCTATGTAACAATGGAGGCAGAGATTGGAGTGACACAGCTATAAGCCAAGGAATGCCCAGGATTGCTGGCAACCACTGGAGGCTAGCAGAGAAGCATGGAACAGATTGTCCCTCCAGAAGGAACCAGCCATGCTGACACCTTCATTTCGGACTTCTGGCCTCTTGACCTGTGAGGGAATACATTTCTTTTGTTTTAAGTCACTCAGGTTATGGTAATTTGTTATGGAAGCCCTAGGAAAGAAACACAGAGAAGTACATGGCCCTCTTACCTAAAAATAGGTGGAGGTGGGTACGTTAAAATACTGATTTCAGTACTAAACCTCAAGATTCTGATTCTGTAGGTATGGGATGGAACTAAGGAGTCTGCATTTTGACAAGTTTCCCACGTACATAACTTTTGATTTTGCAGTTGATATTGAGCATACAAAGAATACAAATCTTTTCTCTGGATTGTGGCTGAATTTGTTCTCGCTGCTGATAATGATACTCTACTGCTTCCCAAAGTCAGTGGCTCAAAAGTAGCAATAAAATAGATCAGAAATAGGCTGGCATTAGACCTTATGTTGTCAGAAATTTTTGAATTCTTAGACTAATTGAAGAGGGTTTACCCCAAGGAATCACAAATCTTCCAGACTCAAAATCTACACTAAGGAAATAGGCCATAGTGGTTAGGAAGTGGGCCAAGAGAGTCAGATTACTGGAGCAACAAGAAGACCACAGAGTAACACACATACACACATGCATGCACACACACACACACACACACACATGCATGCACACGGACACACACTCCTGTCTAGTGCAGAAAATTCTACTTAATAAAGTATCACCATTTTCACTTTAAGATTTGGTCCCTATTAAAACTGCAGGTCTCTATATGAGTGTCAGCCATTTTTGCCTGGCCTCTGATCTTTATCTGAGACACGTTTTGATAGACTAGAAGAAGAGAAAGAGCACAAGGGGCTAGGGTAAGAATGGAGCAGAGAAGGTGTTGCTGCCAGCCTGGAGCTAAAGCCCTTGCCCAGTAAAATCAAGGAGGGCACTGGTTTATCCTCCCACGATTGATGGAGGTCAGCTGTGCCCAGTCCCTTGGAGAGATAATGGAGGGCCTTGGTGAAAAAGGACAGTTTGTTTGAATTCTGTGTAAGAAGAGGGCCTTCCTGCTGCGGGGTGTGGTGGCTCACGCCTGTAATCCTAGCACTCTGGGAGGCCGAGACGGGAGGATTGCTTGAGCTCAGGAGTTCGAGACCAGCCTGAGCAAGAGCAAGACCCTGTCTCTACTATAAATAGAAAGAAATTAGCCAAACAACTGAAAATAGAAAAAATTAGCCGGGCACGGTGGCGCATGCCTGTAGTCCCAGCTACCCAGGAGGCTGAGGCAGAAGGATCGCTTGAGCCCAGGAGTTTGAGGTTGCTGTGAGCGAGGCTGACGCCACGGCACTCTAGCCAGGGCAACAGAGTGAGACTCTGTTTGGAAAAAAAAAAAAAAAGAAGAAGAGGGCCTTCCTGAGAGTGGCCCGCACATCTCAACCCAAGGTCCTTCAGGAGGCCTGTGTTTGCTTTCTTCCCTGATTGCTCCCAGGCAAACAAACCTTGTTTCTATCTCCCAGAAAGGCAGAGCTCCAGCACTGTGGCAGCCTGTTGTTATAGTTACTGACACACGACTTATCACAATGATTGTCAGAGCAAAGGAAGAAAATGAAATTTAGCAGAGGCCAGTGGTAGGGGTTGGGGGAGAGAGGAGAAAGGGAGGAGAAGGCTACTGAAGAGACTTGGGAGTGGAGCTGATGGCTCTGTGGGTTTGTGCATACAGTGTGATATCCAAGTATTAATAAAGAAGGTCTTATATTGGCAGTGTGTATGACAGAGTCCTGATAAAAAAAAAAAAAATCTGCCTGCCCCAAATAGCTTCACCCAGGTTCCATACTCCTGAACCATCATTAATGGTTCATTTTTATGAATTAAGTAAGTACTGCCTTTCCCCAAGGAAGGTCATGCCTTTGATTGCACTTTAGTATAAGTTTACCTAGTGCCTTACCTCCTGACTAAAAAAGCCTCAGTGTTTGCCAGAGCACTGGGGAAAGATGGTGGAAATGGGGGCCATCAAATAAGGACTTGGCCTACTTTCAAAACTCAGATGGGGCTAGAATTACTAGCCTTTTTTTTTTTTTTTTGAACCTGCCCTGTGTTCTCTTCTTTCTCAAAACAGTTATGAAGCTTAATGGGGTTGAATATAAAAGTCCAGAAGGTCTTGTCCAATCAGGAAGCCATGTACTTTTCTGGGAGATACACTTAACTCCTTCATGTTCCTCAGCAGATATTTATATATTGCCCATTATGTACTAGGTACTGTGTTAGGTACTGATGGCGGAAGCACAGATGCTATGAAGCATTAGATTTATGCTTCACGTTAAAGAAACAATCTAGTTATAGAGATCATACATTTATACAAGTAAAGCTAACCAACAGTACAAAATGGTATGTGATTAGTGTTAAGTGAAGGGAGGAGCCAATGGGCTGCACGTTCTCAGAGGTGGGCAAGGTCATTTTGGAATGTGGTAGCTGGATAAGCCGTCGTGAAGATTAGCACATCAAATCACCCAAGCACTTGGAAGGGTTCTGGGGAAATGAGGCACAGAACAAATCAATTTGATGCGGATGGTGAGATGGACTAAATAGGAAACATGTTCACACCTCTCTGCTTTGCTATTCATCCAAATCCTTCAGCCTATCCTTTCCAGAACGCTCATCTCCTCCATTGATTTACTCTTTCTCAGAACTCCTGTGCTGGGAGCCTTAGGACTGAATTCAGACTGCCAGGGCGACATTATTGTCTAGTACTTAAGAGGGTGGGTTTAGGAGCTAAGGTGCCTGGGTTTGAATCCTGGTTCTGACATTTACTAACTGTGATCTTGGACAATTGACCTAACCATCCCGTGACTCAATTTTTCTTATTAGTAAAATGGAGATGGTAATAATCATGTGTACCTAACAGAGTTGCTAGAAGTATTAAATGAAGTAAGTCATGTAAGATGCTTAGCACAATGCTGGTTTTTATATTAGTTATTCATTAAATAAATATTTATTGAGTGCTTGTGATGTTCTAGGCACTTTTCTAGTGATGTTATAGAGCAATGAACAAGGGATACAAGGTCCCCACTCTCTTGGCACTGGTGTTAAATGCTGATGGGGAAGGGGGGATTCAGGCCCTTTATTCAAGGAACTTTTAACATAGTGTCTTGCTTTCTGCTCTGTCAATTACAATTCTTAGTCTGTAAGTTATCACTTAGTTTATTTTCATTCCTTTTTGTTTAATTAGGCAAGCATTAAAGCTATGAATTCCCTTTAAACTCAGCTTTGGCCATATCCCACAAGATTTAATGTTGAGTGTTTTCATTACCAATATTTTCTAAGAACTTTGCAATTTTGGTGCCATTTCTACTTTTTGTCTGAAGTATTCCATTTTTTATGATTCAGTATTTTTTATCCCTACTATGTGCCCAATGCTATGCTCTTAAAGAAGACAGTGAAGAGACCTGTCTGACTTGAGGGATGTTTAGAAGAGACTAGGAGAAGACAGGACTGGAAAATTCCATTGTATGAAGGTTATTGAGTGCTAGCCTTCATGGGTTGATTTCTTTTCTAATGAGGAGACATTGTAGTTACTGAAAAGTGTTGGGGTATAGGAAACAATTCCCCAAAATAGGGCACTTCAGCATGCTGAGTGCTTTGAAAATTAAAAGGCTTTGGAAATAAGCCTCATAACCAATCTCTCTCTCTCTCTGACCTTCTTCCACCTCCCTGTCTCTCTGATCCTGTTTCTGAAGTGCCTGGATGGACTGTCTGGAATTTCCTTATCTAAGAAAGCTTCTTTCTAAAAGAAATGCAATTGTTTTTTAAGACCTCATCCCTAGAAACCTCTTCAAATAACCAGGAAAGATTAGCCGCTGGAAAAGAGAAGTGACTAGGAGTCATCACCATGCCCAGATAGACTTTTCATCTATTCTTCTGAGGGAATTTAGGAGAGATTACCTGGGGAACTTTGTCTGCATAAAAGACAACCTTTGTTCCTGTGCAGTTCTGCCCCTAAACTTCCCTTAACTTGTTGGTATCATCCAGCTTCCAAAGAGGCTCATTTACAAAATGATGTCTGTCTCCTGGGTCCAGACATCTTTCCCCTATGAAGAGAGTATTTAAGCCTCAACCATCTGGCCTTGCTTTGAGTCTCATACTTTGTGCATGGCTCCCATGTCCATATGCACGTTAACAAATTTTGTATGCCTTTTGGTCCTATTAATCTGCCTATTGTAAGTTCATTTTCCAGCAAACCTTGAGAGGAAAGAAGGGAAGCTAAAAAAGGATGGACAGGAATGATAGAATCATTACACTATTTTATTGAGAATAAACCAGCATCATTGTTCAGGATTGCTTGAGAGAGGGGAAGAGGCTAGAGGCAGGGAGACCAGTCAGAAGAGTTTTATGTTAATCTAGGGCAGTTGTTCTCAAACCTGAGAGTGCATCTGAATCCCCTGGAGGGCTTATTAAGGCACAGCTTGCTGGGCCCCACCCCAGAGTTTCTGATTTAGCAGGTCTGTAGCAGAGGCTTGAGAATTTGCATTTCTAACAAGTTCCAAGGTAATGCTGATGCTGCTAGTCCGGGGACTACACTTTAGGAGATGCTCATGTAGGAGACAGATGATGAGAATCAGATCAGAGCAGTAAAAGCTGGGCCAAAGAGGAGAGAAAGTATGTAAGATAAATTGGGGGCTGGGAGTGGTGGTTCATGCCTGTAATCCCAGTGCTTTGGGAGTCTGAAGTGGGAGGATCGCCTGGGGTCAGGAGTTTGAGACCAGCCTGGGCAACATAGCAAGACCCTGTCTGCAAAAAATGATTTTTTCAAAATTAGCTGGGTGTGGTGGGACATGCCTGTAGTCCCAGCTACTTGGAAGGCTAAAGTGGGAGGATTGCTTGAGCCCAGGAGTTGGAGGTTACAGTGAGCTATGATTGTGTCACTGTACTCCAGCCTGGGCAACATAGCAAGACCCTGTCTTCAGAAAATGATTTTTTGAAAATTAGCTGGTTGTGGTGGGACATGCCTGTAGTCCCAGCTACTTGGAAGGCTAAAGTGGGAGGATTTCTTGAGCCCAGGAGTTGGAGGTTACAGTGAGCTATGATTGTGTCACTGTACTCCAGCCTGGGCAACAGAGCAAGACCCTGTCAAAAAAAAGAAAGAAAAGAAAGGGAAGGAAGGAAGGAAGGAAGGAAAGAAGGAAGAAAGAAAGAGAAAGAAAGAAAGAAAGAAAGAAAGAAAGAAAGAAAGAAAGAAAGAAATTGGGAAGATTGGAAAGGAAGAAACCACAGGGCTTGGGAATTGGACATGGAGGCAAGAGAGAGGGAGAAATCAAAGATGACTACAGAATATCAAGTCTAGGTGCCTTGGAGGATACAAGAATCACAGAAGCAAAAATCCAAACATCTAGGGATGGAACACAGTTACTTGACAGGTAGTGGGGGACATATGTGAGGCCCTGTATCCATCTGCATCTGCACCATGGCACTCGAGTTTAAAGGTCTTCTGTCTTGTCTTCAGGAAAGACATTGGTGAGAAGGAAAAACCCCAGATCTGTGTTTGATCTCTCCTTGAGTGGAAGAAGAAAACGAAGATAGAAAACAGAGGTAGAAGGGTCTTGAATATTCTAGAAAGAGCATATCTTTGGGTTGTTAAGTATTGAATGTATACAGGCAAATACTACTAAGGAAAAGGTAAATGAGTAAAACTCGGCATGGGCCATGCAGGGTAGCACTCGGATACCACCTGAGATCACTGATACCGTTTCCAAGATAGAGCTTCTTAATTCCAGACTACCTAACCTTCCCTAGTTTCAAGACTTTCCAGCCTGTAGGGATTTCTCTTACCTGCTTCTCTCCACTGGGCCGCCTGTAGCTGAGCAGAAGCTCCACAGCACCCACCACTTCCTTGCGAATGGCATAGAGCAATGCATCGCCCACATACACGCTGTGGTTTAGCAGTAGCTCCATGATCTCCAAGTTCTCATTCTCAATGGCAATAAGCAGGGCACTCCGGCCTAGAGGGTCCATGCAGTTGATGTTGACATTGTAGTAGATCTCGGCCTCCTGTAGCGCCTGCTTCACAGTGGCGTAGTCCCCCTTCTCCACAGCACTGAGAAAGGCCTTCTCCTCTGCAGAGAGCTCTGTCTCGGCCCGCACAATCTGCAGGGGAATGCGGTCTCTGTACGGTGAGTAGTTGACCTTTTTGTAGTATAGTTGGGCCATGGTTCATAGCAATTTAGAAAGCTGAGTGAGGAGAGAGGAAGAACAAAGATATTCTTAGATAACTGAAGATCTCAAGTGGCTAGTTATGGAGGCAACTTTGCTAAGGCATTGGAAAATCCTAAACTGTTTTAATGATAATCTTTTTCCTCTTGCAAAGAGGTATAACAGAAAAAGCCCAGGATTTGGGTCAGAAAGACTTGGGTTCAAACCCTGATTTTACCACTTTCCAGCTCTGTGACCTTGGGTAAGTTATTCAATCCTTCTGTGCTTTGTTTATTATTATTAAGGTCATCAATATTAATAATATTATCATCAGTTGTCATTTAGTGACTGCTTACTGTGTGCCACATCCTGTGCTAGAGAATAATTACTACCTCATAAAGCTATTGTGACAGTTAAATGAGACATACATGATCAAAGCAACTGGCAGAGGGTAAACCTCTTAAGATATGGCACAACCAAGTTTCTTCCTTCCTTTCCTTCTGCTGCCTGGCAATACACTTGGTAATGCTTCTGATTGGTAATGCAAAGTTGGAGCTCATTTTTGTCCAGCTTTCTTTGGGCTCTGAGTCTGTGGGCCTGTGCTAATTTTCAAGATTACATTTGCTACTGTCCCAGATGCACATCCTGTATTGAAATCCTATTTTAGTGCTAACTGAAACCCTGCTTCTTGCTGCTGCTCACTGACGAAGGGGTATTTACTCCAATAGACCAAAGCCATCTGCAAAAGATAAACATGTACCCCCTCTGCCCACTCATGATTGTTTCCTCTGCCATTCCAAGCCAAGAAGCTAACATATCTGAGAATCTGTTTAATTCAGAGAAGTGAAGTCGGTTTTATTTGTACCATGTCTAAAGCCAGATTACATTTAATAGAATTGATTTTAAAGTAAAAACCTATTTATTGAGCTCCTACAATGTGTTTAAACTTTCTCTGGGGGACCAAGAAAAAAAGACAGTCTTTGCTTTCAGTTGCAAGTACAAAGCTCTTGCCTCATAGTTTACAGATCAAAGTCATGCATGTTCCTCATTGATTCTTTGTATTAGCCTTGTGATATAGGAATGCTGATCATCCCCAGGGGAGAAAAATGAGGCTGAGATCCATTAGGTGATTGGCTCCCCCTCCCTCCCATCCCTGAGGCCTCTGGGACTCTCTGGAGGTTGACTTAGGGAATGGACCCTTTTTAATGTCTTTCATCACTGAACTATTTTGCCAGCAAAAGAGCTCCTTGTCTCATCTTCTGGATGTAGAAGATGAAGACATGAAGTTTCCACAAACATTTACCTCAGTCTTCTAGGTAATGACATCCCTGCTTTGGCAGAGGGAGAAGCATATATTATATCAAGTGGCATTTGCAATTCATATGCTTGTGATCTTCTGGGAAGTTAGTATTTGAAGATGAGTGTTGTCCTGAACAGGCCCAAATAACAAATTTCCTCTCTGCATCCAAATCTCAGGAGAGCAGGGTGCTGCTTGGCTGTCTCCAGAAGCACTGATATTTCCTTTCACTACTTTCTTTTTTTTGTTAAGACAGAGTCTCACTCTGTTGCCCGGGCTAGAGTGTTGTGGTGTTAGCCCAGCTCACAGCAACCTCAAACTCCTGGGCTCAAGCAATCCTCCTGTCTCAGCCTCCCGAGTAGCTGGGACTACAGGTACACACCACCATGCTTGGCTAATTTTTTCTATTTTTAGTAGAGATGGGGGTGGGGAGCGTCTCACTCTTGGTCTCGAACTCCTGACCTCAAGCGATCCTCCCACCTCAGCCTCCCAGAGTACTAGGATTACAAGCATGAGCCACCATGCCCGGCCTCCTTTCACTACTTTCAAGTAACTCAGCAGTGGCTAAAGGAAAGCAGCATTTAGAGTAAGTATTTATCACTAAATAGCAAATGACTTTAATAATACTAATTGTAGACTGCCTCCCCGCCTCTATCTTGTAAACAAAAGGGGACAGGGGAGAGAAGAGATAGTGTGATCTCCTGAAGAGAGAATCAACAACCCAATTCAGCTTATATTTATTTAGTTAATCAATATGAACACACTGAGAGCTCCAGTGTGCCTAGCACTTGGTTAGTAACTGTGAGGGGATATGAAAGAATAGCTCACTGCTCAGTAAAGGCTGGAGGTCTCAGAGAAGATTTCACGGAAGTGGTGGTAGCTCTTAAGCTAATCCTTGGAGGATGAATTAAATATGAAAACTTGAGGGCAGTCTAGACACTGGAGAGTGCAAGAGCAAAAGTGGTGAGATTGATTATGGCCTAGTTGGGAGATGGGTTAGAGGTGAGCAAGAGGCCTAATTTTTTCAGGCTATAATAAAATATAGGGATTAGAGGTGAGCTAACATTCCAAGGCAATAGCTCATAACCTCAGTTTCCCCATCTGAAAAATGGTGTTGAACACGTGCTGCCCATTTGCCACTTAACAGGCTACCATGGAAGAAAAGTCTGGATGTCTTTTCAGATGGTGTCATTGATGGTGCTGGGCTAAGCATTATTGCTACAGGAAGATCTGCAGCCACTTTAGGAAGGCACAGCTGTGGGGAAAACAGAAGAAAAATCTATCTCAAGGAAAGGTGAGAACGAAGGGAACTAGATCCATCGGTACCCTATTATGTGCCAGGCATTTTGCCAGGAGCTGAGACAATAAGGATATAAAAATAATTATTATAATTCTGAATACTTAATATGTCCCAGGCACCATGCCAGATACTGAGGTGGCACTATTACTACTACCTCTAATAGTAATAACAATGAAGGCAACAGGCAGTACCATTTATTGAATTCTCACCATGTGCCAGAGGCATTGGTTAAAGTAGAGCAGAGAGATGACTATAAAATCATGATAATTTGAGACTCGAAGTAAGTATAATTGGATGATATGTAGCCAATCCAAAGTCTAGTTTTACTTTTCATCTCTTGCATTTAAAATTAATCTGATCTGTTTCATTTGCAGTGGGCTGTGTTATGAGAGACATCATAGTATTCCTTTGTAGGGAAAACAAATATTTCCAGAGGTTTCCTTGAGATTGTACTATTAGAGAGTCACTCTTTTGCTTTAAGGCACTATATCTCCAAAACTACCTGTGGAAGGAAAAACAAATCATGTGGCTAGCCTAGTAATATCTTAACATAGATTCTTTTTTTTATTTTTATTTCAGCATATTATGGGGGTACAGATGTTTAGGTTACGTATGTTGCCCTTGCCCCCCCCAAGTCTGAGTTTCAAATCTGTCCATCCTTCGGGTGGTGCGCATTGCACTCTTTGTGTATGCAAATACCCGTCCTCTCCTCCCTCCTCCCCCCTCCCCCCTGCCCAACATCCAATAGATGTTATTCTTATTTTCATTAGGAAAGTTACTGTGATCTTGGAAGTAAAGAGATGTCTGGTTAGGAGATAAGGGAGATGTGCTGGAGGGTAAAGGAGAGGTCTGGTGTAACAGCCTTGGAAATCTCTGTTAAGTAGCCATGCCCGCCTCTACGCTACACATTAAGAATGATGCAAAAACGGGTTCCCTGCATTGCCTGTCGACATGCAGGCTCATATAGATGTCTAATGACTTGCCTAGTTCCCTGCCTTCTTCTGATCCCCACAGCTGGAGCCACTTGACCCTCACTTATAGCTTTAGCCTCAGCCTCACGCCAGGCCCTGAGACCAATCCTTTCTCCATATGATTGCTGTTAGACCTACCCTGCTATTATTCCGAAAATAAGTACATAATGATGGAGTTTCTGGCATCTCTTGAGGATGTATTATTGGGAAGATTTCTTCCCATCACCCTTTACCTTTATATTTGGCAGATGCACTCATCTGCTATTAACCTAAGCCAAGCCTTGAGATACAAAACCAGCCAGTATTTCCCGCCATTCCGCCAGTGAACCCTACTCCCAAATGTAGTCCCTCCAAGCATGAAAGATTTAGGATGGTCTAACAGGCTGCCTCAGAGGGCTTATCATGTTCTCTCTTTTCTTTGCTGCTGGCCAGAGGAGTTTGTCTAATAGGATCTGTGACATTTGTGGGCTTAAATGATGCGATTTAAAGAGCTGAATCGATGGGCTTGGCAGAAGGCCAGAGCACAAAGTGGCTTTGGCAAATCCCAGCCCAGATTGCTGCCTAGCACAGGACTTCATCTGTGAGGAGGAAAGTCTGGGTTTCTACCTAGCTACAAAAATAGTGCCTTCAGAGGGACCTGGTATCTGTGCATGGCTTGCACTGTGTGCCATGAAGATTGTAGCTTAAATGGCAAAATGCTCGTGACCTCTCACCATTATCCAAACTTATCTGTCCAATTTTCCAACTCTTCAGGGTCCTTTTAAGGCAAGTAAATTTAATATGATAAATTTGTACAATCTAAGTGTGAATGATAGATAACACATTCTGACCACAGAGGAGGTCTACAGAATAACAATTTTACACTGTAACAGAAGCTGGTGATAATGGCTCAGTGCCTTAATGCCATATTTCTTCTAGAAAAAAAATTACATTTGAACAGGGACCTTGAATGCCCAGTCCAAAGAGTGACTATAGTGGAAATTTTATGTACAAAAGCACAGGAGTGAGTCGGTCAGAGGAAGGTTATAGGGTGTTGATTTTGAGAGCATTTTGGCTCTTTTCAGATTACCACTTTGAGAACTTGCTAATTTTAATGTAGTAACACTAGCATATCCCTGAAAGGTCCAGATCTTGAACTTCCTGTACGGAACTCCAAAGGTCATCTAGAATAACCCCCAGCCCAGTAAAAAAGTCCCCTTGACAATATCCTTGTTAAGTGATTTTTCAGTTAATGAGCGCCTCCCCTACTGGGAAACTTATCTCTTCCTCACCTGCATGGTGAACACTGACTTTCACCAAATGTTTCTCTATGTTCAGCCGAAAACTCCTACCTACAACTTTTATCCCCTGGCCCAAGTTCTGCTCTCTAGAGCAGCATCAGGCAAATCTCTTCTTTTTTCCACATGACAACCTTCAAATGTGTGATGTCAGCAATCATGTTTCCCTCTGCCCAAGTATTCGCTTTTCTAGAATTAACATTCTCATTTTCTTCAATTGTTCTTCTTATGAGTTAGTTTCCAGATTTTTGGAGCATCCTAGTGGTCTGTTTCTAGTTACACTATACTTTGTTTCTCTTAAAGTATGATGCTTAAAAGTGAACACAGTGCTCTAGAAATGGTCAGGCCAACACTTATTACACTGTGGCTGTTTTTTTTTTTATTCATTCATTCATTTAACAATTCTTTGTCGAGGTCATGATGCTGTAACATCTTCTTTCTGAAGGCACTTTAAACAGTCCTGTATAGTGATGTTTCTGTAGTATTTTGTTTTTCATGTGTATAACTCTTATCGATCCAACAATTTCATTGATTTATAAATAATAAATTAATATTTAGAATTTATCGTGTGCCACATACTCCGTATGCTAAGCATTTCATATATATATTATTTAATCCTCACTTTTAGATAGTCACCATTATTACTTCCCACCTTACAGATCAGGTATCTGAAGCACAGAAGAGGTTAAGTAAATTTTTAAGGCCACACAGCTAGTAAGTGGTGGAAATGGGATTGGAGCCAAGCTTCTTACTCTAGAGTCTACCTTCTTAACTACGCAATGAAGGTAGATTCTTTTGTTTGCTCCATAAATCCTATAATAGTGCCAGCAATAGTAGATATTTAGTGTTTCAATTCAATAAGTACTTTCTATGCACCTACTATTTGTTAGGCCCAGAGCACTTGGTAGCAGGGAACACAAATATCCATATATCAATGACATCGCTCTTGTCTTCAAGCAAGAGGAAGGGGGACAAAAATGTAAATAAATTAAATATAATATAGTGTGATAGAAATTATAATCTATAGTAGGGACACAAATAAGTGTTTGACTCTAACTGGGGAAGTAAGTGAAGGATTCACAGAGGAAGTAATATTTGAGCTGTGTCTTGAAGGGTTGGTGGGAGTTTTCTAGATAGCAATGTAGGGATGGTCATTCTAGATGATAAACACAGCATGTGCTCAGGTGTGGGCATATAAAACACAATGGTATTTAAGAGAGCACTGGCCTTTTTTGTATTCTTCAAACCTCTCAAGCATGTGATCGGTTTGGGGCCTTTGCACATGAGGTTGCTGCTTCTTGTCCTCTTCCATAGATCTTCACAGTTTTGTTCTTAACATGTAGGTTTCAGATCAAATGTTCTCTCCTCAGTGAAGCCTTCCAAGACCACTCTTTCAAGCCCCACATATCACTCTTCCTCTCATTACCCTACCTTAGTTTTCTTCAAAATTTTCTTCAAAATAAATTCTTTAAGAACTTATCATTATTTGACTTGACCATATTTTTACCTGTTTACTATTTTAACATTTGGTTCTCCCAAGCCATATGTAAACTTCATAATAGTGAGAACCTTACCAGTCATATTTACTACTCTATTCCCGGAACCTGCTGTATAGTAAGCTTTCAATTAATATGTATTGAATTATTACATGAAAAAGTAATGGGGATAGAGATGGGGGAATTCTCTGTTGGCAGAGCCCTGCTTTTGTTGGTATAATTAACCATCTCCCCATGTAATCATGTGTTAAGGGAAGAAGCCCCTCATTTGCCTCAAGGAAAGAGTCTTGATTAGTGTAAGGCTAAGTCAATATTGGTAATCTCATTTCTTTGGCCAGTGATTGACCTAGATTTTGGCATTTGTTGCAATTCTGGCCAATGAGATGTGCTGGAGGGCTTCTGAGAAAGGTTTCTTTGTTATTAAAAAGAGATATACAAGAAGAAACATTCCCCTTTTTGCCTCTGAATGTTGTCATTTCCATGTGACACCAAAGACTTTGGTAGCCATCTTGAAACTATGAGGAGAGCCAACCTAAGATATGCAGCCTATATGCTGAAGATGGCCTAAATTGGGTCCTTTATGATGCCTTTGAGCCATTGAATTAACCAATCTGGGAGCTGCGCAACCTCTAGATTTCTAGTTCGATGAGATGATAAGTCCCCTTTTTGTTAGCACACTTTTAGTCATGTTTTTCTGTTATAAGAAACTGAAGACATTTTAAATGATAGCATTTTCTAAAATATAAATTATTGAAATTAAACCATAGATAGAAAACCTGAACAAATTAATAATCGTGAAGGAAATTAAAATAGTTTGAAATATCTACCAATTAAAAGTCATTTAGCTCAGGTGGTTTCACAGTTGTATATAGAACTTAAAAAACACACCTAGTTTTCTTGATATTAAAATTTTTTTTTTTTGAGACAGAGTCTCACTCTGTTGCCTCGGCTAGAGTGCCGTGGTGTCAGCCTAGCTCACAGCAACCTCAAACTCCTGGGCTCAAGCGACCCTCCTGCCTCAGCCTCCCGAGTAGCTGGGACTACAGGCATGCACCACCATGCTCGGCTAATAAGAATATTTTAGATCTTAGAAAAAGTTTAAACATTTCCCAATTAATTCTACAGAGTTAGCATAATCTTGATGCAAAACCTGATAAAGATTGCTCAAAATAAAAACTATAGATCTATTTCAGGCCAGGCGTGGTGGCTCACACCTATAATCCTAGCACTCTGGGAGGCTGAGGCAGGAGGATCGCTTGAGATCAGTAGTTCGAGACCAGCCTGAGCAAGAGCGAGACCCCATCCCTACTAAAAATAGAAAAAATTAGCTGGGCGTGGTGGCACATGCCTGTAGTCCCAGCTACTTGGGAGGCTGAGGCAGGAGGATCGCTTGAGCCCAGGAGTTTGAGGCTGCTGTGAGCTATGATGATTCCACTGTACTGTACCTGGGGCAACAGAGTGAGACTCTGCTAAAAAAAAAAATCTATTTCAGACATGACAGTAATTCCAAAATTTCTGAATAAAATATTAGCAGATTGAAACCAGTAATATGTTTGAAGAATAATACACTATGGCCAAGTGGAATTTATCCTAAGAAAACAATCGTGATTCAATATGACAAAATCCTCAGTACAATTCAGTGAA
Source organism: Propithecus coquereli (assembly GCF_000956105.1). Taxonomy (NCBI): domain Eukaryota; kingdom Metazoa; phylum Chordata; class Mammalia; order Primates; family Indriidae; genus Propithecus; species Propithecus coquereli. The sequence continues at coordinate 8,583,350 of NW_012134303.1, forward strand.
TGAGTCAACAACTGAAAGGAAAAAAAACATGATTCTATCAATAGATGAAAAAAATGATTTGATATAATTCAGCACCTATTTCTTTAAATAAACTAAGTAAATTTGTAATAGAATAAACTACCTATGCACAAAAAGACTAACATCATAATAAATATCATATTAAATTGTGAAATACTAGACCTATTGGCATCAAAATCAACAAGATAGGGATGCTACTATCACTGCTATTATTTAATTTTAATATTCTGACTAATGTAATAAGAGAACATGAAAATATTATAAATATTTGAACAGAGATAAAATTACCTTTATATGCAGATAATATACTTGTATAATAAAATACCACAGAAACTTTACAAAAATCTATTATAACTAACAAGAGACTTTGGTGAGGTGACAGAATGCATGAAAAATATACAAATATGGTTTTTAAAAAATTTATATCAGCAACCATCATCATTCAGAAATTGAAATGGAAAAAGCCAAATTTATAACAACGATAACATCTTAAGACACCTAGGAATAAATTTAACTAGAAAGGAACAGTATCCCTGTAAAAAGTTATTGAAGGGAGTAAAACAAGACCAAAGAGAATAGGGAAGCACATTATGTTACTCAACAGATAGACTCAATCTAATAAAAATATAATTTCTTTCCATATTAAGATATAAACAACAAAAAGGTTTTACATGGAACTGGACAAAAAATTAAAGTTTAAATGGAAGGATAAATGTGTGAATAATTCCATGAAAATTTTGATTTAACAAAAGGATGTCACCAAAAATGGTACAGTGGGGACCTCCAAAAGCCCATCCCTCCACTAAAGTATTGATTAACCTGGCAAAAACCACCATAATCAACTTTTTCTGAACTCTGGAATCTAATTTTTAAAACCTGCAATAACCAGGGTAGTATTTAACGAAGAAAGAAGCTAGTAAATTTTGGTAAAAGTTTTGTGGCATTTTCACTAAACCACCTACCATCCCCCACTTGGAGGCAGCAATGGGGGGAGCAGCCCACATTCCTAGTGTAGCTTGTTGGTGCTGGAGGGGAACATGTGGACCTTGTTCTCCAAGAACTGTGATTACATGTTTTGACTGGCCAATACACAGGTATTGAATTAATTGCATGAACAAGAGGAATTGGATTAGAGGATTATCTTTGTTTTGTCCTCCCTTGGAATTTTCTCAGAGTTGTAGTAGCCTCCCCAGCAGTGTTTGTGAAATGCTGAACAGCATATTTGAGCAGGTAGAAGAAAGATTCAGTGAACTTGAGGATATAGCAATTGAAAGTATCAAGTCTGAGGAGCAGAAAGTAAAAAGAATGAAGAGAAATGAATAGTGCCTCAGAGATGTTTGAGACACCATGTGTACCAACAGATTCATAATGGGGGTTCTGGAATTAGAAGAGAAAAAAGAAAGAGGCACAAAGTATATTTGAAGAAATGATGGCCAAAACCTTCCAACGTTTGACAAAATATATGAATCTACACATCCAAGAAGCTCAAAGAACTCTAAGAAGAAAAAAATCAAAATTATAATCAAACTGTCAAAAGCCAAAGAGGAAGAGAGAATCTTGAAGGTAGTGAGGGAAGTGAATTGTCACATACAAGGGATCCTCAATAAAATTAACATCCAGTTTTTCTCCAGAAACCATGGAGATTAGAATGTAGTAGATGATATATTTAAAGTACTAAAAGAATATAAAATGTCTGTCAACCAAGAGTTCTACATCCCGCAAAACTATACTTCAAAAATGAAGGCAAAAATTAAGAGATTCTTAGATAAACAAAAGCTGAGGGAGTTTGTTGCTTACCGACCTGCCCAATAAGAAATGCTAACGGGAGTCATTCAGGCTAGCTAGCAATTTGAAGCCATATGAAGAAATAAAGAACACCGGTAAATGTAACTGCATAACTAAATGTAAAATCCAGTATTATGGTACTTTTGATTTGTAAGATCTATTTTTTCTATATGATTTAAAAGACAAACGCATAAAGCAAAAATTATGAATCTATGTTAGTGGACACATAAAATATAAAAAGTCATAACAATAACAACATAAAGGGGGAGGGAGAAGGATCTGCATAGAAACAGTGTTTTCTATTATTGAAGCTATGTTGTTATTAATTCAAACTACTTTTCTATAAATTTAAGATGTTAATTGGAACCCCCTGGGTAATCACTAAGAAGAAAATAACTAAAAAAAAATACAGAAAAAAAGACAAGTGAATCGAAATCATACACTACAAACAAGTCAACTAAACACAAAAAAGGCAGTAATGAAGGAATTGAGGGACAAAAAATGTATAAGACATATAGAAAACAAATAGCAAAAGGGCAAATGTAGGTCCAGTAATTACAATTTGAAGGATTTGAGTGAGGGCAACGGGACATAATCTTGTCACATTTGGATATGTTGGTGTTTGAGGTTCTTTGTTGGGGGCATCAAGAGGAGAGATCCATTCAGCATCTGGAGCTCAGCTCTGAGAGCTAGAGATACAGAATTGGGAGTCATCAGCATACTAATCAAAGGTTATGAACCCTGACTGCACATTAAATACCTTTTTAAAAAATACCCATGCCTGGATCACCCATTTCCCACCCCCCCCCCATTTGGCATTTTAAAATTGCTCTCCAGGTGAATTGAACAGGATTGAGTACCATCATTATAAGTGGTAACTGGAGCTGTCAGGAGTGGATGTGATCATCAGGGAGCATGCAAAGAAATCAGGGAAACTAGAGAGGAAATTTTTACTTAGGATGGAAAAGGGTATAGATCTCCACTGTCCAGTACAGTAGCCACTAGCCACATGTGGCTATTCAAATTTCAATAAATGAAAATGAAATAAAATAAATTGAATTCCTCAGTTGTACAAGCCACATTTTAAGCACTTAATAACCACATGGCTACCGTATGGGATAGTATAGAACATGTTCATCATTACAGAAAGTTTTATTGGACAGTGCTGGATGACCCAAATGTCTCTTCCACCTCTAAAACGTCTATAATACAAGAGGCTCTTTCAATTTTAGGGCAAAAATATGCGGTATCTATGTTAAATTTTGGATACTTTCATTTGCATAATGTATTTTCTTGGCTACGGACATGTGGTGTTTTTATTTTTGTAAGCTCTTTTTTTCTACTTCTCTCTGATGTCCAGGGGAGTTTTGTACAACCACTAGCAGCTGGATTAAATCAATACTTTTCATTTTCACTAGGGTGAAGACATGAGCAAGAAGTATATATTTGTCTCCCTCAAGTCACTCAGCTGTGTGGGGGAGTTTAAATCTGTTGCTCAACATTCATTATCACTTTGTCTGCATGATGTTCCTTGAAGCAGTCAAGGGAAAAGCAGAATGGAATACACTGATTACAGCAAATAATAGGCAGTGTAATTGGTTAAAAGTCTTGCATCTGATTACTAGTCTTGGGGTGGCATTCATCCCAGATCCCACAGGCCATGAGAAATGAGTCTGTCCCCTTTCTGTTGCCCCTTCACTTTGGAGTCCAGAGTGACAATGTTCACATAGGAACTTATTGGCCAAACCTTCTCAAATAGGGCAGAGGGAGTTCCTAAAAAAATTTCTTTTTATGATACCAGAGAATCTGGGTGAAGGGTACATGGGAGTTTTTTTGCACTATTTTTGCAACTTTTCTATGTCTCTGAAATTATTTCAAAATAAAAATTACAAAAAATTACTGAAATGAGCAAATAAATATAATACATACAAAACCAAACAATATAGCTTAAAATAATCTTTCCAGTCTTTTTCATCCATGCATTTTTAAATGAGCTCATCATAAATGTACATTTTTTCTATCAGTTTTCTTTACTTAATTTTTGTAGGAATTTCCAACAGATAATTATCTGTAATAACACTCTTTGAATTCCCTGCCCTTCCTACCACCAATTTCTCTTCTGGGGAAGAAGCTCTGCCAGGTGAGATGGAGACAATATGCTTTACACCATCATATGTTAAAATATCATGTTAAATGACTACATACTATTTCATTGGGTCAGGTCAAGTATATCATAATGTACTTAACTAGTACATTTAAGGTTTCTTTCATTTATCTCCATTGTTGTAAATGAAGCTAAGATAGCTATTTCTGTACATAAAGATCTTTATATATATTCAGTTACTTAGTATAGCTTCCTAAAAGTCAAATTACTGGGTCAAAAACTGGGAGCATTTTTAAAGCTCTCAATATATACTGCTGAACTTCTTTCTAAAATTGTTTTATTAATTTACCAGCAGTGGCTTTCTAATAGGAAGGAAAATATATCAGAAATCCCAGGAAACAGAAGTGAGTCTCAGTTTTCTCATCTACAATGTATGAGTGATAATCCAAAGTCCCTTTCCACTCATATATTCTGAGATTCTCTGATTCTATAGCAAATGGATAATGTGTCATGAATGACATACACAAGATGTTCTGACAGATATTGCTTTCATCTTGTGAGGAAGAACGATTGGGGAACTCTTCAACTGATGGCCAGGCACTTCCCATAGTCACAGAGAATCATCAAGGGCTATACAGGCATACCTCATTTTATTGTACTTCACCTTGTTGTGCTTCAAAGAGATTTTTTTTTTAACAAATTGAAGGTTTATGGCAACTCTGCGTCAAGCAAGTCTATCTGTACCATTTTTCCAACAGCATGTGCTCACTCATGTCTCTGTGTTACATTTTGGTAATTCTCACAATACCTCAAACTTTTCCATTATTATTATATCTGTTAGGGTGATCTGTGGTCAGTGATCTTTGATGTTACTATGGTGATTGTTTTGGGATGCAGAAGAAAAGTTAAAAGCTAGCAGAGGTTGGTTCATGAGGTTTAAGGAAAGCAGCTGTCTCCATAACATAAAAGTGCAAGGTGAAGCAGCAAGTGCTGATGGAGAAGCTGTAGCAAGTTATTCAGAAGATCTAGCTAGGATCATTGATGAAGGTGGCTACACGAAGCAAGAGATTTTCAATGTAGACAAAAGAGCCTTAAATTGGAAGAAGATGTCATCTAGGACTTTCATAGCTGGAGAGGAAAAGTCCATGCTGGGCTTCAAAGCTTCAAAAGACAGGCTGATTCTCTTGTTAGGGGCTAATGCAGCTGGTGACTTTAAGTTGAAGCCAGTGCTCATTTACCATCCTGAAAATTCTAGGGCTCGTAAGAATTATGCTAAATCTACTCTGCCTGTGCTCTACCAAGGAACAACAAAGCCTGCATGACAGCACATCTGCTTACAGTGCGATTTACTGAATATTTTAAGCCCACTGTTGAGGCCTACTGCTCAGAAAATAAGATTCCTGTCAAAATATTACTGCTCACTGTCAATTTGCCTGGTCACCCAAGAGCTCTGATGGAGATACACGAGGAGATTAATGTTGAATTCATGCCTGCTAATACAACATTCATTCTGCAGGCCATGGATCAAGGAGTAATACCAACTTTCAAGTCTTATGATTTAAGAAATACATCTTGTAAGGCTATAGTTGCCATAGATAGTGATTCCTCTGATAGATATAGACAAAGTAAATTGAAAACCTCCTAGAAAGGAGTCATCATTCTAGATGCTGTTAAGAATGTGACTCATGGGAGGAGGTCAAAATATCAACACTAACAGGATTTTGGAAGAAGTTCATTCCAACCCTCATGGATGACTTTGAGGGGTTCAAGACTTCAGTGGAGAAAGTAACTGCAGATGTGGTGGAAATGGCAAGAGAACTAGAATTAGAAGTGGAGCCTGAAGATGTGACTGAATTGCTGCAATCTCATGATCAGACTTGAATGGATAAGGAGTTGCTTCTTATGGATGAGCAAAAAAAGTGGTTTCTCAAGGTGGACACTACTGCTGATGAAGATGCTGTGAACATTGTTGAAATGACAACAAAAAAATTAGAATATTACATAAACTTAGTTGACAAAGCAGTGGCAGGGTTTCAGAGGATTGGCTCCAATTTTGAAAGAAGTTCTAGTGTGGGTAAAATGCTATCAAACAGTATCACATGATACAGAGAAGTCTTTCATGAAAGGAAAAATCCACTGATCAGGCAAACTTCATTGTTATCTAATTTTAAGAAATTGCCACAGTTACCCCAACTTTCAGCAGCCACCACCCTGATCAGTCAGCAACCATCAACACTGACGCAAAACCCTCCGCCAGCAAAATCATTATGAGTCACTGAAGGCTGAAATGATCGTTAGCATTTTTTAGCAATAAAGTAATTTTAGTTAAGGTATGCAAATTGTATTTTCAGACATAATGTGATTGCACACTTAACAGACTACAGTATAGTGTAAACATAACTTTTATATACACTGGGAAGCCAAAACATTTGTGTGAGTTGCTTTATTGCAATATTCACTTTATTGCTGTGGTCCGGAACCAAACCATAGTATCTCTATAGTATGACCATATAAGTAAGCATTTGCCCATCCCTCTGCTTCAGAGAAGGACATTGTTAGGTGGGTTACACATTTTACCTGTTAATTTTTTTTTCATTTCTAAAACATGCATGGAGGATATCAGTGTCTTGAGCATAGCTGGCACTAAATAAAATTGTAAAGATTAAGATTAGCTGGAGTTATTGGGGGATGGTTACGAAAGGTATGTGGAAGAAACAGAATCTGAGCTGAATTTTAAAGACTAGGTAGCATTTAAATAGGCACTTGTAGGAGTTGGGAGAATACCTCTGTTCTATGAGGAGTTATATGTTATATGTGGGGTGGGGGTGGAAGTCAAGTGTGGGAGTTGGCACTGTCTTGGGCAGGGCAGTATTTGGAAAGAGGGGGAAGAATGTAGGAGTAGGTGAGCTGGGCCCACTTGTTGGAGGATATTGAGCATCTGGTTGAGAAGCTAGGACATGAGCTTTTACAGGCACTGGAGAGCCACTCTAGGTTCTTAAAGAAGTGATCAAGAAAACTGTATGTTAAAGGTGACTCCTATAGCTGTACCAATCGAAAATTATAATAGGAGAGAATGGGATACCATCTAGAATAGGAGAGATGGAATACCATCTAGAATGCTGGCAGTCAGAATGGAGAAGAGGGGAATTTTAGAGTTATTTCAAAGGAAGAAAAAAATAGGACTTGGTAATGGATAGATATAGGGAATGAGGCACAGGGCGAACCTTAAAATGATATTCAAGTTTAAACCTTGGTGACTGGAAGAATAATAGTGTTGCTATCTGTGAGATTGAGAAAGGCCATTCACTAGGCTGGTTGCTAGGGCCCTGATATTTCCAGGGTAAACTGAGTTCCTGTCAAACAGATTTTATTTCTTCATGACTGCCATTATTCTTCAAGGATGCTTATTTCACCTTTTTGGTCTTTATTTGGCAGTGGCTCTTAACATTTTAACTTTGTTTCTCTGTCCCAGAGGTTTTTGCCAAGTAATGATCTTAAATGCTTAAATGCACCGAAGAAGTTCTGCTGGGCATTCCCTTATAATACAATCACATTCAGTGTGGCTGTTTTGTAACTTTCTCATTTTGCATATTGGGTTCTCTAAAACAAGGTCACCCTTGTTAGTACCCAGGGAGTTTTACTTTTGTACAAGGTCATGTTTCCTGCAAAGTTGGCTAATTTTCCACCTCCCTGCCTGCCCCGATATACAACATTAGGACTTAAAATGTTACGATAGTACAGCTTCAAAACAAAAGAGAAAAAATTGTCAGGGGACTTATGTAGAAATAATGGTACATACCTCTATTTGTAAAATGGTGAAGTTTAAAGAATAGTGTCCTGGGAATTAGGAGATTTGGATTCTAGTCCCAGCTCTGCCACTAACTGGAAGCATGAACTCAGGCAAATCACATTACCTCTTCTTTATGGCCATTTCCTATTCTGCAAAATGAGGGTGATAAACAAGGTGATTGCTAAGATCAATGCCAGCCTTAAAATCAACTATTTATTAACAAAATAAATGTTTGCAAAGTATTAGCAACATTTATAGCTTAGAGACTTAGAGACCACTGGGTTAGATACAGCACCAAGTCAGGGGCACATTTATCAATTAGCCATTTGTTTACTCCAAGAAGACAGGCAAACAGGATGATTCAGGCTTAAAGAAATGAAGTGTGAGACCCAGTTATCAGTTTAGACTTTTTTATATAGATGAAATAAACTAGATAATCCAGATAGAATCTCCATTCACTTTGACAACTGGAGCAAATCTGGCATTATAAGCCTGTACTCCAAAGGTAGAATGGAACAAGATGCAAAGATGGAGTTGGTCTGATTTTTGAGGTCTGTCACTGTAGCCTCTTGAGCACTGATTCCCAGAAATAGCAATGATGCTGCTCAGAGCCATTTTAATGAATCACTGTGATCATGTGGTTTCCATCATAAGGGGAACTACCCAAGATCTTTCCTCTAATGGAGACTCTGAGGAGTATGTTGTTGGAAGAGAGGGTTTTCTTCCATTGTGTTCCTTCCAAGAATTAAGACTATTACTAGGGTATCTTTATTGCCTATTATTTATCTCTTATGGCTCTGTTATCCATAACTTAACCTCTATACTTCTCATATCTGGATGATAGATCACCTGGATGAAGATCACCTGGAAGTCAGGGTGTAGATCCTTTAAAATATTGCTGCAAGTTTAATTCAATTTCTTTAAGCATTTCTATCTAGTTCCTCAATATGCACGGAGCCCCATGTAAATAGAGGGGCATCTAACACATAGAAAAGCTCTGCTCAACAAATCTTTCATCTCTTGACTCAACTCAAGCCCCTTTCTCTCATGCTGTCTATTTTCCCAGCTCTCCATCCTATCCATACCTTGCTCTCTGAATTAAATGCTGGTGTGAACTATTTTTTTCTTGGCTGCAAATTTTGGCATCTCTTTTCAGAGTTTTCTGCCTCTCAAACTGCCTCAGATTACAATTGCCCTGTCTTGCATCTCCTTCCCTTTCCTCTACCACTTTTCCTTGTGGCGAAGTGGCTTTTCCAGGTTGGATTGAGATAGTATGTTTCATACCATTGTATGACTACAGAGAATTTTTACTAGCAGTTTAATGTGCAGGCACAAATATGTAAACAAGAACAAAAGCAAGCTATTGATGATACCATTGATGTCTGCCAGCAGTCATTAAAGGATTTAAGAGGAATCTGTGATTAAAAAACCTGAAATGGGAGAAAATTCTACCTATGAACTAAAATTGTTTCTGCGAATCAAGAAATGATTTCCACAGATTGATTTTGCTGGCAGAACACCTTGGTGTAAGCTGAAGAACACCAGTGATTAGTGGAACCATAATTTGATGAATATCAGTTGACCAGAACCTTTTTTTAGTGTTATTTATATAATTAATCATCCTGTACTACTTCTAATAGTGAACAGTTTTGTAAGTTGTGTTTAAGTTCTGTAAGTAAGTTCTGTAACGTACTATGCAATGTGGGATTTTTATTTACCTTCAGATGTCCTTGAGTACTAGTATCTTGGGATTTTTGGCGTTTCATTAAAAAGGTCCCTCTTGGCCATTGCCTGTCCTCGATGAAATGTGTCTCTGGAATCAGGAGGCTTTTAAGCTCTCTTTTTAGTTTTTATTTATCTGGTATTTATTTAGAGCTTTATGATTATAAATTTCTTTTACACATATTGTCTCATTAAATTCTTCCACTTACCCTTGCCTACCTCACTGAATTATCATTTACCTTTTAAAAATAGATGAATATTTTCAACATCACAGAAATTAATCATTTTCTCCAAGACCCAAGGAGTAGTGAGTGGCAGAGTCAGAATTATAAACCAAGTTTTCTGATTCCATACCCCAGGCATTTTCCACTTGTTGGTCCTTTCAGTGTAAAATGGAGAAGTGAAAGAACACTCTATAAAATACATTGATTGAAGCAAAAGCCTTTGTGTAAATTATCTCTGCTGCCATCCCAGGGCTCCACTTCATGTTGCATTTGAAGACAGAGCCACCATGCTGTATCTAAGCTCCAGAGAGGATTCTGCCCTTGGGCTCTTTACCGAGTTGGACCATGTTTACAATCCTTTTTAGTGACAGAGACCTTTCCCACTTTAGGTTTCTTCTTACCTTTGGAAACATTCCGAAGTCTGAAGAAGGTATCATTCATATTTCAACAGCTGTATAGACGAGGACAAGTAAATTCTGCCTATTTCTGTCTGGAGTGATACAATCTAAATTACTAGACTCTAGCCATGTATACAATGAGAGGTTGCCTGGGATTTGGGGTTAGGAGGTAGTGAGGGGATCTTACTAGGTGAGTTGCAGGTAATACATGCTTTTTTTTTTATAGAGGTAAGGAGTCAGCAGTGTTCTGCCCCTGGAAACTCAATGTAGCTGACTGGGAATTTGCACTGCCTGCATTGTACAGGAATTGCTAATTATGGCTAGAGGGGCTTGGTCTCGTTCTTAGTTAGCATTCTCTTCCTCAAAGATATTAAAAAAAGGTTGTACACATTCTAGATATTTATGGATGGGCTACTATATATCACCCATTTATAATTTCATTTTGAAATTCTGAGAAAAAATATTATGAAAAGTCAAAAATGACAATTTCATCATAAACCTGGTTTTCTTCAGCAAATTCTTCTTCATTTGTCTCTCATTTCTCATTATAGTTTTCCTTTTCTTACATGAACTGCTGAACATTTCTAGCTTTTTTATATCTTGGCATGGCTGCAGTTGTAAAGGTATTTTAAACTTGTGAGGTTTATGGATGGCTTTGTTATCTTTTTCTTCTTTCAGATTTCTTTCCCCAATATTAGAATGTTCTAGAGGAGATGGGCAAGGCAGAATTGTTAGCACCTCAATGTGACCTTCCCTGCTACTGAGCAGTCAGGCCAAGACAGGAGAAGATATCAGCTATTTTTCTTAGTATTTAAAAACCCATTCATATAAGTGAATATACTAAAGCTGACTTTCTAAAAGACAATGAAAAGGGTGTTTTTTTTAATTGGAATATTTCTACTTTCCCCTTTTAACCTCCCTCCCACATCTACTTCCTCTGTCTCTGCCAAGCACAGTGCCTGTGGACCAATGACACGGGGCCTTGTTCTTACTTAGCTGCCTAATATCTATAAAGGTGTTAGCTGATTAAAAGGCTTAAAGTATTACTGCTCACAGGAAATACTTTGCCATTTTAATAGAGGATTCTTAGAAATCGAAAAGACTTTAAGATCCATAGTAATGAATTTTTAATGGAGAAATTTTGTGAATAGATTTTTTCTTTGCTGGGGAGAAAAAGGTCATCAGATGCTTGCTATTTGTATTTGTTAGGGTGGCTTAACATCCTTAGTGAGCAGGGAGAATGCGCACATGTCTCTAGGTGGATGAATTCGTCTCCTTGCATACCGGCTTAGAGTGATGCTTCCACAGTAATTCTAATCTGCAGAGATAGAGGCAGTAGTGTACTGCAGATGGCTCATACTACCTCACAAAAGCTGATTGTCAAATTTTCAGAAATTTTGTAAGCTGTTTTCTTAAATACAGTTACTATTAAAAATTAAATTGTATCAACTTATAATTAAATTATGTTAAAAGCAAAGTAATACTGAAAATATAATTTTTATTTATTTTACTACATTTTACTGTACTCTGTACTCCTGAGGTTATTTACATCTATTGTATCTCTGTAGTAAAAATATTATATGTGTTGGTAGCTTGAAATCGGCCATAGTGGGGGTATTTATACCATACAAATTGACAAATGCTACAAATGAGGGTTAGACTTATTGTTTTGTTGTTGGTCTATACTTAAGGAAGTAATGAAGATGTTAATAATGCAGATTAAATTTAAAAGTATGTCATGGAGGGGATTTATGCTTCTGGCCCAAATTGGGTAACAGACTGAATTTAACCTCCCACTTGAAACAACCAAACAATGAGACAAAACATATAACAGTGATTTTCAGGACACTGGACATCAGTCAATGAAGGACAGTGGTCTCTGAGAGATGGGAAACAAGTGAGGCAAGTTCTATGATTGTTGAAGCTCACTACCTTGAGAGAGTTTCCAGGCCATGGTTCAGGGAGAGGGAACGGAGGCAGAGCCTGGTGGATTCCCTCTGACGATCTGATAGAGCTGAGAGTCTGGGGAAACCAAGGCAGCTAGATATCACAGGACAGTCCAATGGACAAGAGAGAGTTGTACAGAGAGAGAACCCTAAATCTCTATAGAGTCTTCCATAAGTATTAAGGGGAACACTGATCAGTGCATGTGAAGAGACAACTGAGGGTGGAGAATGAACCACCTAAATATTAGATGGAGCACTACCTGGTGCTCACACAGAACAGGGAATAGATCCTATTGCCAGTAGTCAGACTGGAAATCTTCATAAATCGTGAGGCATTGAGTAGAAGAGTCTTGCCTTGGTAGTGAGAAAAATTAACTCTAGAATAAATAAGTCTCTGGTCTTATCTAACAAATTTTAAACACAAGTTCAGAAAGGATCATTCTGTTTCCAAGTATCTTACCTGTGTCTGAAACAAAGCTGAAGAATATTTATAGGAATGTGAAAATAACATAGAGAAAGTATTTCTGGTATAGGGATGTAAGGACACCCCAAAATCTGATTTTCCATAAAAGTAATGAGAACACTAGCAAAAAAAAAATAAATTGTTAAAAGTGACTTTTCAGAACTCTGGAAATTAACCGAAGGCCTGTAACAATCCAAGAAAGATTTATTCAAGAAAAACAGCTAAATCTTGATAGGAACATAGTGGCATTTTTACTTGCCCTAGTCCCATAATCCACTCTCCAGCTTCATGGTAGCCTTGAAAAGCTACAACCTCAGAAATACAGTAACTGGAAAATCTAGCAGCCCAGTAACCACTGGAGAGGACAGAGTGGGTTTGGAACTCCCCAAAGACTCATCCACAGAGAGCTGTCACTATTTTACCTATCTTAAGAATCTCTGGGAGAGCCCCATCCTCAGGGCTTATCTTTATTTTGAACTTACTCCAGAGCTTTGTCAGTAAGGAAAGCCTTATCCCTAAACTGTCTATGTAAAAAAAAGTCAGTGGCAATTGTTTAACACTATAGTTCCCTGAGGCAATAATACCAATTGTGGCAAAAAAGAGGATGACAAAAAATCTTAAAAAGAAACTATGGGATTACTAGTCAGGGGTTTATAGAGATACAGAAGCAACAGGATGTGTTGTGTGTGTGTGTGTGTGTGTGTGTGTGTGTGTGTGTGTGTGT
>NW_012134303.1:8596573-8639971 GCF_000956105.1 Propithecus coquereli
ATAGAGAAAAAGACATCTGCCAGATCAATACCTTTATATTGGGTATGTATCGGGGGATGTGTTAATTTGCTTAAGCAATGAAACTGCATCTAGTAGCAAGGTCATAATTCAGCCTAACATGATACAACTGTCATGTGTACAACAGAAAATGCACTAATCACTTCCCTAGAAGAGGAGGTAAAATCCTTGAGTGATGTTTACTCTTTGCCTTGATATCTGATAACATAAATACTATGGCATAAAATTAACAATGTTTACATACTATGATATAAAGTCAATACATCTTATGTTACATGATAAAGGAATAAGAAAGGGAAGAAAATAAAACTGTTTGCCTAATATATATATATATATATATATATATATATATATATAAAGCGATTTATTATAAAGAATTGGCTCATGCAGCCATGAAGGTTGAAAAATCCCAAGATCTGTAGCCAGCAAGCTGGAGACCCAGGAGGGCTGATGGCACAGTTCCAGTTTGAATCCAAAGGCCTGTGAACCAGGAGAGCCGATGGTGCAAGTTGCAGTCCAAAAGCCATCAGGCTCGAGATCCGAAAAGATTGATGTTCCAGTTCAAGTCTAAAGGCAAAAAATGATTATGTCCCAGCTAAAGTTTCCAGGAGGATCCCCCACTTACTCGTGGGAGGGTCAGCCTTTTTGTTCTATTTAGGCCTTCCACTGATTGGGTTGAGAGACACCCATATAACGGGGACAATCTGATTTACTCAGTCTACCAATTCAAATGTTAATCTTACGCCAAAATACTCTTGCAGAATAACATTTGACTAAATATCTGGGCACCCTATGGCTCAGTTAAGTTGACATATAAAATTAAGCATCACAAGTCCACCCCTTGTCAATCTGGCACCAAAACACATCTTATGAAGCTATACTTAGTCTCCAAATAAAGATAATAGCAAGGTCATAATTCAGCCTAACATGATACAACTGTCATGTGTACAACAGAAAATGCACTAATCACTTCCCTAGAAGAGGAGGTAAAATCCTTGAGTGATGTTTACTCTTTGCCTTGATATCTGATAACATAAATACTATGGCATAAAATTAACAATGTTTACATACTATGATATAAAGTCAATACATCTTATGTTACATGATAAAGGAATAAGAAAGGGAAGAAAATAAAACTGTTTGCCTAATATATATATATATATATATATATATATATATATAAGCACAAACATATTCATTATAAAATAAGGAAGAAATACTCATGACAATTCCAATTCTAATTTCTGTGACTGGTCACGTCTTCAGAGCTGGCATTTATAACTACCTTCTTCCACTACCAGTTTTGTGTTCCGTTTGCCTTCAGCAAGCACCTCAGCTGCTCATGGTTCTTTACCTGGTGGGGTGACTCAAACCTTAACTTGTGAAGTTTCTGGGCCATTGGTAGTCCTGCCTGGATTGAGTTGTTGTAGTTTCCCCTTGACCTTAATCACAGGGCATGGCAATATTAAGAAATGCTCTGAGGAATCTCCTGTATTTCAGAATACTCTTCCTTACCTCCATTATGGAGTGGTCCAATTTCCCATTGGTAGTCAGGATCAATCACTCCAGCCAGCACTGTAACCCCTTCTTTGCCTGTTGCTTCAAATTCCTGAGTAGCCCAATGTGGCCAGGCAGCAGTCTTAATTTTCATTTCAATGGAATTGTGTCTCTTGGTAGAAGCATTCCTTTGGAACTAAGACCTCTAGGCCAGCAGGGCATAAGGTCATGGCAGCAGGAAGAAAAAATCTTGCTAGTGGGTCACTAGGGGTCATGGTGAGTGATACCACTCTCATTTTCACCCCTTGATACCTAGACCTGTGAATCCTGGTTATGGGAAAACAGTATCATATATTGAGTGCTCATTCAGAGTATATACAGCCTTCTGGAGAAACCTGCCCTGGCCCTTAAGGTATTATTACCCAGCTGGCTCTGTAACTGAGTCTTCAAAAGGCCATTCCACTGTTCTATCAAGCCAGCTGCTTCAGGATAGTGGAGAATATGACCAGTGAATTCCATGACCATGGACCCATTGCTGTACTTCTTTTGTGGTAAAGTGAGTTCTTTGATCAAAAGCAATGCTGTGTGGAATGGCACGATGGTGAAGAAAGCATTCTGTAAGTCCATAGATGATAGTTTTTACAGAAGGTATTGGTCTCTGCTACTATCTGATTGGGCACTCAGCAGTGGTTGTAACCAGGCAGGCCTTGGTGAATGGGAGCCCATGTTGTTGAGCCCATGAGTCACCTCCATCCCTGCCATCATGGCCACTTTCTTCACAAACCCTTTGGTATGACAAGAGTAGCTGGGCAAAGAGGCTGACTGCTATCCCTGGAATAGATAATCCTACCCACTTGATTATTAAAATCCTCCTCTGCTAAGGTCACCCTTTGGTAAGCAGTTACGTGGGACACAAGTATCTTCATGTTTTTTGTCCATCCAGAGAGGTCCGTCCACATATCTCTTCTGCAAATTTCCTTGTAATCAATTTTCTAATCATGTCCCTTCCAAGTCTCTGACCATCCAGCCAAATCATTGACTACAGCCCATGAGCCAGTATATAATCACATGTCTGGCTATATCTCCTTCCAATCTAAGCGAACAACTAGGTATGCTGCTCAAAGTTCTGCCCACTGGGAGGATTTCCCTTCACCACTGCCCTTTAGGATATCCCAAAATGAGGCTATAGCGTGGCAGCCATCTACTCTCATGTAGTGCCTGCATATTGTGCAGAACTATCTGTAAACCAGGCCTGAGTCTTCCCTTCCCTTGTCAACTGATTATATGGAACTCCCCATAAGGTCATAGGTGCAGGCTGGGAGAGAGAAGGCAGTGTAGCAAGAGAGGGGACCATGGATATTCAGGCCACTTTTTCATATAACTTACTTGTGCCTTCAGGGCCTACTCAGGCCTGATCATGTATATGCCATGTTTATTTGATGATGAAGTGACACCCAACTTTATAGCTTGGTGGGTGAGATAACACCAAGTTCATGATGTGCAGCTCAAGTTTCGTGGTAACTTGGTGGCCCATGGTCAAGCATTCAGTCTCTGTGAAGGCCCAATAGCAGGCCAAAAGCTGTGTCTCAAAAGGGGAGTAGTTATCCACAGAGGATGGCAGGGCTTTGTTCCAAATCCTAAGGGCCAATGCTGTGATTCACCTATAGGGGACTGCCAAAGGCTCCAAACAGCATCCCTATCTGCCACTGACACTTCATTCACCATTGGATCTGTGGAATCATATCTCCCAAGTGGCAGAGCAGGTTGAATAGCAGCCTGGACCTGTTGTAGAGCATTCTCTTATCCTGGGCTCCACTCAAAACTAGTAGCTTGGGGTTCACTTAGTAAGTGATCGAATAACACACCCAAATGAGAAATATGTTGCCTTCAAAATCCAGAGTTCCACTAGGCATTTTGCCTCTTTGGTTGTAGGAAAGGCCAGATGCAACAATTTATCCTTCAACCAAGGGATATCTTGAGATGCTCCATACCACTGGACTCTAAGACATTTAATGGAGGTAGAAGACCCCTGAACTTTTGTCAGTTTTATTTCCCACTCTCTAACATACAAATGTCTTACCAATAAGTCAAGAATAGTTGCTACTTTTTGTTCACTAGGTCCAATCAGCATAATGTCATCAATGTAATGGATTAGTGTGACATCTTGTGGAAGGGAAAGGTGATCAAAATCCCTGTGAACTAAATTATGACATAGGGCTGGAGAGTTGATATATCCTGAGGTTGGATTATGAAAGTGTGTTGCTAGCCTTGCAAACTGCTTCTGATGGGTCTTATGGACGGGGATAGAGAAAAAGACATCTGCCAGATCAATACCTTTATATTGGGTATGTATCGGGGGATGTGTTAATTTGCTTAAGCAATGAAACTACATCTAGTACAGCAGCTGCAACTGGAGTCTTCAGTAGGATAAGTTTATAATAATCCACTGTCATTATCTAAGATCCATCTATCTTTTGCACAGGTCACATGGGTCAGTTGAATGAGGATATGGTGGGACTCAACACCCCTGCATCTTTCAAGTCCTTCATGGTAGCACTAATCTCTGCAATCCCTCCAGGAATATGGTATTGCTTTTGGTTTACTATTTTTGAAGTAGAGGCAGTTCTAGTGGTGTCCATTTGGCCTTTCTCACCATAATAGCCCTCACTCTACAGGTCAGGGAGCCAATGTGGTGATTCTGCCAGCTGCTGAGTATATCTGTTCCAATTATGCATTCTGAAACTGGGAAAGTAACCACAAGATGGGTTTAGGGACCCAGTGGGACCACCGTATGTCAGACTTGAGCTAAAATTCCATTGATCATCTGACCTCCATAAACCCCTACTCTGGTGGACCACACTGATGTTTTGGAATTATTGTCACTTCAGAGCCAGTGTCCTGTAGTCCCTGAAATGTCTAATTATTTCCTTTTCTCCAATGCGCAGTTAGCTTGGTAAAAGGCCGTAGATCCCTTTGGGGAAAGCTGGGAGAAAGATTAACAGTATAAATTTTGGCAGTGTACTAGGGTCCTTCCTCAAGGGGACCTGCTTCATTCAAGGAGTTCTGGGTATGTAGACTGGCTGACATCAGAAAATTGATTGACTCTCTTTTATGATTCAGGTTAGACTTTTGTTCACTTGACCTAGAACTTTTCTGCTTATCCAGATCAAGTAAGAATTTAGCAGGCTTCTTATCTATTTGACTTTTACGAACTCCATGATCAACTAGTTAATGCCATAAGTCTGCACAAGTCAGACTATTCTGATTGCTGCTTTGACTCTGTAATTCTTTATGGTAACCATACCCGTCTTGCCTTTGATAGTGAGTACTGCACTTGGTCCCCGCCACTCTGGGATCCAGGTACTCCCATCACATTTAGGTTTCTCAAATGACTGCAGTCCCCACTGTAAGGTCTGCCCTACAGAGAAGAGCAATCACAGAATTCTTCAAGAATACTGAGGCTCCTCTCACAAATTTATTTCTCACAGTTGTGGTGAAAGATATATCTTCTGGACCTTTCAAGGATGAGTGAGGAGGTCTTAAATAACAAATCCACTCAGACATTCCAATATCCATAAATTTTTGAATCTCTTCCTCTACATTAAACCAAGGTAGGTGTGGCATTTCCAACTTGCGCACTGGAGGCCTTGTTTCAGATAACCAAATAAACAAACTATTAGAGTCTTTTCTAACTTTATAAGCTGCAACATTAAATCCAGAGTCTCTGCTTAGTGAGACCATGTCAATACATTTGACCTGATCCAACTTTATGTTCCTTACACCATTATCTGACGTCCATAATATCCATTTCCATAAATGTTCTCTGTATCTCTTTCTGTGCACATTAGAAAACTCAAGTAGTTCTTTTGGAATGTAGCACACCTCCTCATGGTTGATACTTTGTACCTCACCTTTAGGGATCTGCTGGGACTTGAATCTAGTTATCAATGTAGAAACAAAGAGGGATGGGTTTTGAGAAGACTCAGCATTGTCCTGCATAGCAACTGCCTCAGGAGGCCATTACAGTTTCCTAAGGCAATGCAGGGTTAATCCTCTCAGACAAGGGTAGAGAGGACACTCCCACTGGGAATGGCAAGGCCTATTCCACTGGCAAAGAAGGCTCATCAGAATTTAGGGGCTCTGCATCCCCAGTTTCATCAGGGTCTTCCCACATGTCCTCATTCCAAAATTCAGGATCCCATCTCTTTCCGATAAACACCTTCGCTTTTAACAGTGTCTATTGTTAAACACCCTACAAGGCTGGGAATTCAACTTTCAGTGTAATTCAGCCAGTTGCACAATGAAACTCTGGGTTTGATTTTCAGCAATCTCAGCCCTATGGCTACAGGAGATAAAGGTCTCCTTCAGGACACACATAGAAGATTCGAGACCATTTATGCACACCTGAGCTGGGAATTTGAATCCCTGAGGTCATCCTTTTCTTTCTCCATTTTTGTCTAGTGACATCAGGAGCAAACAGCTAATCTCATTATATTTGTTAGTTTGTAAAAAATGTTTGAAATTATTATATGCAGAGTCATCCAGATTTTTTTTCTTATAAGTGGTTGATTAGGAGTATCGAATGTGATATTTTGCATATATCTATTGCCAGATTGTGCTATGGATGATGATATATGCTATATATCAGTGCTTTCTTTACTACTGTAAGTAAGGTCATTAGTGTCTTTTTATAATTCATATTTTTATTATATAAAGTATGCAACATAATGTATTGATACACATACACATAGTGAAGTGATTACTACATTCACGCAAATTAACATATCCATAATGTCACATAACTATCTTTCTTTTTCTTTTTCTTTTTTTTTTGAGGTAAGAGTACCTAGAACCTATTCTCTTAGCAAAAGTCCAGTATACAATAAAATATTAACTGTAGTCCCCATGCTATATATTAGATCTCTAGACTTATTCATTTTGCATAACTGCAACTTTGTACTGCTTGACTTTCATCGCCCCATCCTCCCTCCCCCCAAACCACTGTTCTACTATGTATTCAACTTTTTTAGGTTCCACATATAAATGAGATCATGCAGTATTTTTCTTTCTCTGTCTAGCTTATTTTACTTAGCATAATGTCCTCTAGGTTCATCCATGTTATCATAAATGGCAGAATTTCTTATTTTAGGACTGAATAACATTTCACTGTATGTGTGTGCGTGTGTGCGTGTGTGTGTGTATGTGTATGCATCCCAATTTCTTTATCAATTTATTTGTCAACAATTCGAGTTGGAAGGCATGAAAAGATTGATGTTGCAGTTCAAGTAGTTAGGCAGGAGGAATCCTCCCTCGCTCATGGGAGGGTCAGCCTTTTTGTTCTATACAGGCCTTCAAGTGATTGAATGAGGCCCATCCAATATTAAGGAAGGCAATTTGCTTTACTCAGTCTGCCAATCCAAATTTTAATATCATCCAAAAACACCCTTACAGACATACACAGAATAATGTTTGATCTCTGCACTCTGTGGCCCAATGGCCCAATCAAGTTGACACATGAAATTAACCACCACAACTTATGTATAGCATATAAAGTGGCGTACTTTTTTTTCCTAGAGATCTAGTTGTTAAACATTTACCAGCACACCACTGGATGGAGAGCAAGTATTACCAGAGCAAGCTTCTGGTAAGTTTCTCCTGATGGTAGGCAGGGTTTCTACCTCTAAGGCAGATGCTTCTCTTTGATTTAGATCTTAGAAAAAAAACAGCCCACATCTAGACACACTGCAACCCCTTTGTCATTGCTTCTAGTCAGAGAACAAGAACCTGCTGATCCTTGATGTCAATAAGGTGCCATCTTCCTGTTAGTCAGCTGGTGAAAAAACTGTCTCATTGTTCTTAACTCTATTGATTACAGCATTTTGTGAGCACTCCTGTTCAATAAAGATGGTAACTGATACTTTGTCATTTTGTACCTATTTCACCCTCCTTTCCTCCCTCCTCAGCTTGACACAAATATTCCCTTGAATGTGACAAGACGAATAGCTTGGAAACATGAGGTTGTCACTTCAAGTTGAACTTAAAGGTTTTAGGCTGGTGTTCATTCAAGTATTGAGTGAACACCTATTATGCCCTAAGCACTCTGAGGAGTATAGACTACCTTATTCATCTTTATATTCCCCCAAAGTGTCTAGCTCATTGCCTGCATATAGTAAGTACTCAATATATCGTTATTGAATGAATAAATGACACCTCAAGGTGCTTATGATTTAACTCATATCTATATTCACAGTGTCCAACCCAATGTGCTTTACCACGCTTATCCTGGCTTGTCCATGGTACATAACTTCCCATGATTTTAAGTCCGTGAGAACAAAAACCTGTGTGTAATATTCACCAATATATTTTCTCACCTATATTTTCTCTGGCATATAGCAAAGGTACTTTGGAAAAATTTTGTTGAGGAAATGAATGAGTGAACAAATGAAACTTTGGCCAAGTTATTTAATCTCTCTGAGCTCTTGTTTCCTAATATGGAAAGTAGCATTGTTAATCCTATTGTGCTAATGTATATGTAAAGTACCTAGAACAGTGCTTGGCACATAGCAAGCCATCAACAAATGTCCATGTTCTTCCTTTCTCCTTCCCTTTGCTTCATTCTGACCATGTATCTGGATGCATGTCATGTAACCATTTTCCATGATGACTTTATTCTAGCAAGCAAACTAGTAAACCAAGCTATCAAGTGTCTGCTAATGGCCAATATTACCTTAATTTAATCATCAGGGAGTTTTATGGATGGGAATACCTTCAAGATCCAAAGCTGGAAAGGAAGGCTTTTCAGACCCCATGGGCAAAGGTAAGAGAACTATTTTGGGCTGGGGCACAATGCTTCTCAGGGACTACAATGTTCCAGCATGCTTTCACTTGTTCGGAAATATAACTCTGTCCCAGCTATTTTTTTTCCCAGGGGTGAGCCTTGAAGCTCTTTAGCACCCAAGACCATGGATTAGGGGCTCTTTGGCTCACCAGTTCTGGGAAGCATGAATGTTCAGAATTTTCACACTCTTCAAGCCAAAGCTCTAACTTCATACTGGACTAAGATTTTTCATGAATGAGCCTGGACAGCTAACTTTTGAGACATTTATCTGCCTCTCATCTTAGATGTAGATTCCACTTCCAGTTGTGCCAAAACCTATCTTGGGGCAATCCTGTAACTTCTTTGAGCCTCGGTTCTTTCTCCATAAACCCGAACTGTAAATGCTCATCAAGAAAGAAGTGTATAAAGAAAATGTGCTTTCACACAAGGGAATACTGAACTACAGTTAAAAGGAATGATATAGATCTCAAAACAATGTTGAGTGAAGAGAACCAGATGTATACTGTATGATACCTTTGAAACAAATTAAAACACATAAAAATAATACTACATGTTTTCACATATGTAGAAGTACCAAAAATGATCTGGAAGAAAACTCAGATATTAATACTAATTCTTACCTTTGGGGGGAAAGAGAAGGCACAAAGAGGTGTTCTAGATTGGGATAAGGTCATTAGCTGTATCTGCAAAGTTCTGTTATAAATTAAAAATACAATTTTTCTAATTTTCTAAAATCAAAAATATTCATTCTTTAGGCCAGGCGCAGTGGTTCACGCCTGTAATCCTAGCACTCTGGGAGGCTGAGGTGCGTGGATCGTCTGAGCTCAGGAGTTCGAGACCAGCCTGAGCAAGAGCGAGACCCTTTCTCTACCAAAAATAGAAAGAAATTAACTGGACAGCTAAAAATATATAGAAAAAATTAGCCGGGCATAGTGGCGCGTGCCTATAGTCCCAGCTACCCGGGAGGCTGAGGCAGGAGAATCGCTTGAGCCCAGGAGTTTGAGGTTGCTGTGAGCTAGGCTGACGCCACGGCACTCTAGCCTGGGCAACAGAGTGAGACTCTGTCTCAAAAAAAAAAAATATTCATTCTTTAAAAAAGGAGACAGTTAAACTGAGTAGTCTCCAAGGTCCCTTTGACTTCTAAAATTCTATAGCTCTAAGATAGAAGGAAGAATTCAGCAATGAATGGTTTCAACAGTCTCTTAAAATTCTCTTGGGATAGAGTTACACACTTTTTTCTGGGATGAACAGAGACAGAGAATTGAAGAAGATGACCTCCAGGAACTCACTTAGGGTAAATTTTCCCTTGGGAGATCAGAGCAGACCACCCTTAAGATCTATGTCAACACTGAGTGTCTATGGAAACAAGTAAAGATGATTCTCTTCAGTTCTCTTACATGATTGATTGCTTTCTGGGCTCCTGCATGAGCTATGTCCTGCCTTCGATGGAGTCAGGTATCAGAAGTGCTTGGCTACCAGATGGCCTACTACAGAGAGACCAAAATGTCTTCGATATTTCCCACCATGGAATACTTCCATCTTTTGATAAGAAAATCAAGGGAAAATGTTTTCTCTGCAGAATTTCCTCCCCCTGCTTACTTTTTCTTTTATGCTAACTGCTGCTGCTAATAGAAACTGCTCTAAGCAGAATTGCTTTACGTTTCATGGGTAGACAAGAGCTTGTCTGAAATTAGAAGACCCCGACATCTCATTGCCACTGACTGTGGTTAAAAGAGACAGAAAAACGAATTGGAAACTACTCTCTCACCCCCACCAGTTGTCTGTCTCTTTCCTCTTTCCTTCCTTTGTGTCTCTATCTCTTCCAGGTCAGCAAAGCTGAGCTATTAGAGCCCTGTAGTGTTGGGGATGCTTCCCCTCTATACCCGTTGGCATTTGCTACACTCATTATTGCCTCTAACCCAGTGGTCACGCCAGTGGCTATATGCATTTGGAACACTTCCCCTTTCTCCTCTGGGCTTACATGTAGCCCCTCCTTCAAGAAACCGTCACTAGCTCAGTACACAGTGACCACTCTTTTCCCTGTACTCTCATGACATATCAGCTAAACCATATAGATTAATCCTTATGTTATACTGCTTTGAATTCTGTCACCATTTAAATGCTGTTAATCTTCTTTCACTGTCATCCCATTTCATAAACAGGGCTGGGAATCAGACGGATGGATGACAGTGGCCAAGGGCAGTGGTCTGGCAGGACCCAGATGTTCACACAATCCTTCTTAGCTCCCATTTTTTTCCTCCCCATTTAGAGTGAAAATATTAGGTTAACGTGTGGGTGGAGGACACCATGAGCAAATGAGTGAAGTTGATAGATAGATAAATCAAGTTGATAAAGAAAAGCCCTCTGGGGCTCCTGTGCATCATTTTCTAAGAACCTGGCGGCAATCTATCACTTCTAGGTCTATTCATCAAATAAATAGTTCGGTAGGTTTCTTTTTTAAAAAAAAAAATGAGTTTAGCTGCTGACTGGCTCTGCTACCAATCTCTCTACTGGATAATATAGAGATTTTTCAAAAGCTTATAAATACCAAGCCCATTTCACCTAATATACAGGAGCCCAAAAGGATCCCTGGGGTTTAAGTCTTATCTAATAAATAATCTACATTTTTTTGTCTCTAAAAAGAAGAAATCAATCAGCCCAGCTGACTTCTTAGATTAGCTGTCTAACTCAGAATTTATCATCACTCCTCCTACTATACTTAGCTTGGATGTCAATCTGAAGTTGAAGTTCAGCATTGAGAATCCCAAGTCACAGATCAGGAAACTGTGACATTAATCAAATGAACCCAGTATATTAGGGATAGAGCTGATATGATCGTTTGGCAAGCAGAGACTCTCCCAAGTTACTTTCTTGCACATTCAAAAATAATTTATGCTTAGGAACAGGATGGGGGTGCATAAAATGATGGAAAGGAGGGCTTACAAAAAGGCATGGAAATTTTTGGAGGTGATGGATATTTCCTTTTGTCTCGATTATGATGATGGTTTCATAGGTGTGTACATATGTCAAACTTATCAAGTTGTATATTTTAAATATTTAAAATGTATTATATTTTAATTCTACCTCAATAAAGCTTCTTAAAAAAGAATTTGAACATACGCATTTTTAAAGATTGTATTTACTCATTGAGAGAAATTCTCACAGGGCATAATTTCTACCTTAACCCTAGACGTTGAGAAAACTGGCTGTGGAGTTGGACAGACCTGCAGCTCTGTCATTTACTAGCTGAGTGACTTTGAGGAGGTTTTCAACCTCTGAGAGTACTTAATTCATCTTTTTAGGGTTAAATTATATTATGCATGGAAAGCACTTAGCACAGTACAAGTACGGAGTACAAATTAAGTCTTAAAGAAATGGCAGTGATTATTTTTTAAAAATCCGCCACTGTGACATTAATTTTGTCTTGGATGAAAGCATACAGAATCGCCAGCAGATTTCTAAACAGTTTATTGATTGCACTCAATCAGCTACCTTTATTAAACACTCATTTGTGAGCAAATCCCCATAACTGAAACTGCTGGGAAGTAAAAAGGTAAGCAAATCAGGGCCTCTGAACTCAGTGAGCTTACAAAATGAATGGGATAGGTGGGGCACGTTTCTGAATGCGGTTGTACAAAAGCGCCTACAGAAATATACAAAGACGTACTGATTTAAGTAGTATTAATAGAAGCAATGCAAACGATGGTGAGTGGATGATCTGGACAGGGCTTACTGGGGAACACGGCGTGGGGGGGGGATTTATCCTACTGGAGAACAGCATGGACTTTGGAGTCAAATATATGTGGGTTTGAGTCCCGCCCCTAACTGCTTATTAGTTGGGAGAGCCTGGGCATGTTACCAAACCTTTCTGAACCCCAGTTTTATACACAGAGATACTAATATTTTCCTCCTAGGGTTGTAAAAATTAGGTGAGGTAATGCAGCGGTCCCCAACCTTTTTGGCACCAAGGACCAGTTTCATGGAAGACAATTTTTCCACGGATCGGGTTGCAGGGGATGGTTTTGGGATGATTCAAGCGCATTACAGTTATTGTGTAGTCAAACCTCTCTGCTAATAATAATCTCTATTTGCAACTGCTAGCAAGTGCTAGCATCACTGCCTCAGCTTCACCTCAGATCATCAGACATTAGATTCTCACAAGAAGCACACAACCTAGATCCCTCGCATGCGCGGTTTATAGTAGGATTTGCGCTCCTAATGAGAATCTCATGCTGATCTGATAGGAGGCGGAGCTTATGCGGTGATGTGAGCCATGGGGAGGGGCCGTAAATACAGATGAAGCTCCCTTGCCGGTCACTCACCTCACCTCCTGATGTGCCGCCTGGTTCCTAACAAACAAGCCCGGGGGTTGGGGACCGCAGAGGTAATGCATGGCCAGCACTTACCATAGAGCCTACAATATGGTAAGTATTCAACAAAAATGCAAGCAATTTCTATCATTATATCTCCAAATCTCGGGGTTCTTCTTTACTTTTGTTCCCACATGTTTCTTTCTATCAAATTTGATGGGAGATTTCCACCGAAGAATCCTAGGGTGATTTCACTGACCAAAACCTACTAATGTGCCTGGCAGTGTATCAGGGTCTCAGCAGGCCTGATAACTCCTGCCCTTTTGAATGCCTCTTAACCATTCTAGTGGATAATTAGAGGTAACACTTACGTGATGCTATGACATAACATTTTGTGTCAAACAACATAGGACATTTTAGAGAGTACTCACTGGCCCAAATTTTTCTGTGCCCAGGCTACCCATATATATTCAGAATCGAGCTCTTATAAATGGCAAGGACGTTCTTGCAGTTTTTCAGGCCAAAAAACTTTGAGTCATCTAGCAGTAAGGATCCCCAGTTTGTGCCCAGGTGGTCCAGCTTTGCTCCTGGTGTGGGAATACTGGCTTGGTAAAGAGGCAGTGGAGTCGAGTGGTTTGAACTCAAGACTCTCAAGCAGAACTTCCTGGATTTGAAACACAGGTTTGTTACATAGCAGCTATGAGACCTCAAGAAACTTAATTACCCTCTCTGTGCCTTAGTTTCTTCATCTGTGAAATGGGAGTAATACCATACATATATACCTTATTGGATTGTGGCGAAAGTTCAGTTAGTTAAGAAAGCAAAGTGCTTAGATCATAGGAAGTGCTCAGAAAATGTTAGCTGTTATTATTAGAAAGTAAGCTCCACGAAGGTAGAGATTTTTGTTTGCTTTGTTCACTACTATATCCCAAGCACATAGAACAGTACCTCGTGCATAGCAGGTGCTCAGTAAATATTTGTTGAATAAATGAATAGATCCTTAATTCCTCTTTCTCTCACATCTCATATTCTATTTTCAAAAAATACCTAGAATGTGACCAGTCTTTATTGCTATCATCTGGTCAATAGTTTCCATCTCCTCTCACCTGAATTATCACAACAGCATCCTAACTGGCCTGCCTGCTTCTGTTTTTTTATACCCTACAACCCGACCACACTCCCCATGACCCCCATCAAATTTTTTCTTCAAACAGCACTCAGAGTGATCCTTTTAAAACGTAAGTTAGATCATGCTTTTCCTCTGCTCAAAACCCTCCCATGGCTCCCACTCTCAGGAATGGGCAAAATTTTTACCTGTTCTGCTCTTAGCTACCCCTTTGGTCTCATGGTCTATTACTTTCCCCTTTGCTTGTTGTGTTCTGGTCACACTGGAAGAGTATCAGCATTTCTTTAACACATCAAACACATACTCCTGCCTCACGGTCCTTGTACTTGCTGTTCCCTATGCCAGAAATGCTCCCTTCCCAATATGCCCTTAGTTTACGTCCACACTTCTTCAGATCTCTGCTCAAATATTGCCGTTAGAGAGAACATTCCCAATCATCCTACATAAAACAGCATCCCAAGCCCTAGCATTCCCTAACCACCTCACTCTGCTTTACTTTTCTCCACAGCATTTATTACCACCTGACACATTTGTCATCTGTTTATTACTCATTGTCTATCTCACCTCACCAAAATGTCATCTCTACAAGGACAGGAACTTTGGCAGTTTTATTCACTGCTATATCCTAAGCACCTAAAACCGTGTCTGTAATATTTTGATTTCTTGGTAATTATTTGTGGAATGAATGAATGAATGGTTTTGAAAAAGTAATGTCCCTCACTAGTATCTTCTTGCTACAAGGAACAGCATAGATTCTAAGATAATGTCATTCCAGGGCCAGTTGTGTTTGGCTTTGATTACTGGAGACTGGAGATAAAGAATTTTTCCTTGATGCAATCAATATGATAGGCAAAATACAGGAAAACAAAGGGCTTGTGAGGAAAATTATTAACAAAATTTTCATCTCCTCTTCGGGGGCGAAAATTCAGAGGGACATCAGCTTCTCCATGCTGTGGGCCTGGTCAAAACCTTGCCAGCCTGGGCTTGTGGGTATTGAGAGTCACCTCTCCCTGGTTGCATCAAAAAATTATTCCAAAGAGTCCCTTCCATTATTTTTAGAAACTAACATTTTTTCGAAAGGCTCAAATTGTTTACAGTCTTCTGGGAAATTCAGTGTGTGTGTGTGTGTGTGTGTGTGTGTGTGTGTGTGTGTGTGTGTGTGTTTGTAGGGGGGCTAATGCAAGCAAGGGAAAAGATAAGTAGATTTTTTAATATGATTTAGTATTATTAATTTGTATTTACATGGAGCAAGAATTATGTTTTAAAATAAAAATACTTTCACTATTCTGATTTTTCTTCCTTTTGTGGGGAAACCTTGGATAATAACAATTGATGATAATTCTTCCTATTTTTAAAAATCTATAACATTCTAACTTTTTTAAAAACCTCATAGTGAATAAGTAGTAGGAAAATAAAAAACCTAAAAGCTATTGGCAAGGTTGTTGGAACCTTGGATTATTTAAGTTTATGAACCTGTAGCACCAAATCAAATGTTTTGATTTGCAGCTATTTGCTTGGGGCTGTGGATTTATGCTCCAGAGTGGAGGGGATTTGAAAATTAGAAAGTCTCTGGCTTTCTCATCTGTGTTAAATCCATATAATCAGAGGAGTCACAATCAGCTTTGAGGGGAGAAAAGCTCTCTGTGCTTACAAAACACAGGTCCCCCAGAACTTGATGAGCAGTCTCTTATAGTTTTGCACACACTGGCTAATCATCCAGGGAGCAGTGCTAAACTCGCCCTAGTGAAATACTGTATTTAGAATGGAGGCTCCAAGCCTCTTTCATTCTAGACAAAATCTTAACCTAAGGACTGGGGAGGAGGGGAAAAACAGTCACCCAGAACTTGGGTTTAGAGATGAGTATGGGGAAAGCAAGTGAGGGCTGGGTGTAACTCAGCTCAATGCTACATCCTAGAGGCACAGGAAATGCCCTCAATGGCGGCCATCCCAATGGTGACACCATAATGCAGATGCAACCTACTCTCTCCATCTGACCCAGCTAGACTGTCAGGGTGAGATCTTCTGTGCTGTGTGTCAGCGGTTTCTCCACTGATTGGCACCACTGTCCCCTGAGTCTAGTACCTATGAAGTGTGCTTCTGCTTTTCTCAGCAGCTCTTCTCTCATTGTACATCTGTACATACCTCTAGCTGTTTCTTTTTCTCATTCTTTCCAATTGCCAACTATGGCATTAAAAAGACAAACAAATCAACTCCAAACCCCGTAGAGCTGAAGCAGCCTGTTGTCTTGATTTTCAGTGCAGACGTCACTAGAGACTTAAGGTATAAGTGGTTCCGCCACATGCAGTACCATGTTCCAAGACTGTTAGACTCTTGACAGGGTGTTTTTCAAATATTCAAAAAATTGGACAGGTACCCTGCATGTCTTGAAAGCCTCAAAAAATGAATAGACAACATGCTTTAAACAATCCTTCATTTGTTTTAATGTAATTAGGATTGGGAGCAGGCAATCGATCAGAATGTCTATGTGTAACATTTTGGAATCAGGAAGAAATTGGAAACATAACCATTGTGACCAACCATTGCATTCTAAAAATGCTTGAATGCAAGCAGAATAATTGAAGGGAAGTACCTTTCTGCTCTATCCAGTTCCCCGCCCCCCCATCGAAGAGTTTAGTGGGATCCAGTTGCTTCAAGATCCCCAAAGCAGAGCATGTTAATAGCTTCCCCCTCTCCCTGGGGACTTGAGTAAGACTAGGGGCTACTTATGTGGGGCATTCATTTCACAGAGAGAGAGAGAGAGAGAGAGAGAGAGAGAGAGGGGCGGGGGGAGAAAGTACCTACTACTGGTCAAGCACTGGGTTAGGTACTGGGTATACAATGGTGAGCAAAAACAGATGGGATGCCTGCTTTCTTGGAGCTTGTGATCTCATGGGTGAGACAGACATTAATGAAATAATTATACAAATGAGTACAAGATCATAAGCTGAGATAAATATTCTGAAGGAAAGGAACACAGTTCTAAGGAAGCATATACTATAATGGAGGATTTAATGAAGGCCTCCATGAAAAAATATTGCTTAAGCTGAGATTTGAGGGGTCAGTAGGGGTTAAGTGACTGATCAGAAAAGAGCTGCATGCTGTGCAGAAAGAACAGCAGGTCCAAGATGCTGTGGAGGACTACAAACAAGGCCAGGGGGGCTGGAGTGCAGAAAGCAAGGGAGTGATGGGAGATGAGGCTAGTGTTTGACAGGGTGTTTCTCAATGGGAGTGCCATTGGCTTTGGGATGGGACAGTGCTTCACAGGGGTAGGGAGTGCTGGTTTCCATATTCTAGGTTGCAGGAAATTTAGTGCCCCTGGTCCCTGCTTACTAAATGCCAACACTGCCCCCTTGGTATTTATGACAACCAAAAAGTCCCTAAATTTCCAAACATCCCCAGTTAAGAACAACTGACTGTAGGGCCTTGTAGGCCATTTAAAGATTTAAGGTTTTGTCCTAAAAGCAAAGGGGAAGCAATGGGAAGCTGTTTAAGCAGAGGAAGAAAATGATCCAATTTATATTCTGAAGAGATCATTCTGGCTACAGTGCAAAAAAGTAGGGTCTCCCCAGAGCGCCTCTCTGATAAGGTGGTTGTTAAAATGCAAAGGCTATAGGGGTGGGGTGGGGGAAAGGGGTGGAGGGGCTAACCAGGAAAGCTCTCACCACGTATTAATGGTAAGGTTTTAAGGCATTTATGATAGCAACTATTTACTGAGCACTTAATATAGGTCAGGTGTGTAGTATGTGCTTTACATATGCTATTTTATTTTATTCTTTGTAAAGTATGCATTCCCTGCAAAGTATGCACGATATCCCTATATTACAGATGAGGGAATGTAGTGTCAGAGAAGCTTAGTGATTTCCCAGTGTTATACAGCAGATAAGTGGTGGATCCAGAAGTCCCTCAGCCCTGTTTGACTCCAGAGTTCATGCTCTTAATTAAGCACAGAGCTGTATCTAACTGTTATATTATCAACAGAGCATCTTAGCAGAATACAGAGCCCAGAGGGTATGTGAGGAGGGTAGAAAAGTCTGGCTGGAGCACAAGACCTTTGCTGTGCAGCATTTTGAACAGCTTTTAGCCAGTATGAAAATCCTGGGTGCCTGGAAATAGGAGGGTGGGAATTAGAAGACAGTGAAGAGAAATGGAAGGATGCCGAAGACAAACCTATTCTCCTCTAAAGTTTGCCAAGGGCATATCCCGCTAGAGTCATTTCTTCTTGGAACCACACTATCAATTTGAAAAAGGCCTTTTGGAAATTCAAGAAGGAGAGAGAAGCTTCTACTGAGTCATAAGACAAAGCTGGGCTTGTTTACACTATGCATTCAAAGAAGAACGGTGCTATTCTGTGCAACTCAACTTTAGTTTGTTCAAGCTGCCCACATACCTGGGCTTCCTCCAGAGGTGAGAGTAAACAGCTTCATATGAGGCATACTTACAGGGCTCTTGCAGTCTGGAATGCAGCATTAAGCATTGTAGGGGATACAAAAATGACTGTAATATAAGTCCATTTTCAATGGCTTTATAGTCTAATGGAGGGGACAGAAATGCCACCAAGTGTAATCAACAGAGGCATAAATAGAACATCATGGGAGTTCAGAGCAGAAACACTCACTTCCACCTGAGGAAGGGAGGTGGGGGGTAAGGGAAGGCTTTGTAGTGAAGGCAGCATTTGAGCTGGCCTGGCTTTAAAGGGTGAGTAAGATTTTTCAAGGCAAGTCATTCTCAAAATGTGGTCTTTTGACCAGTAGCATCAGCATCACCTGGCAATTTGTTAGCAATTCCAATCTCAGGTCCACCTTAGTCCTACTGAATCAGAAACTCTGGGGCAGAGCCCAGCACGCTGTGTTTTAACAAGCCCCCCAGGGGATTCTGATACATATTCATGGTTTGGCTAAGAAGCGGAGACCGTCTAGGTCAAGAAAACAGTGTGAGCAACATTTCAGTGAGATTAATATAGGTGCTGACTCTGTGGACTGGTAGCACCAGGTGTAGCTGGAGGGTAAGGCACATGGGTGGGAGTGGCAGGCAAATGAATGAATAGGCTCATATTGGGGGGCTCTTGAACTTTCTTTTTCAAGTAATAGGTGCCATGGAGGCATTCAAGGAGGAGAGCAATATGGAGACCAGGAGATTGGTTAAGAGGCTGCTTTTCTCATCTAGTCCAGTGATTCTCTGTCCTGGCTGCACATTAGAACCACCGGGGGAGCTTGTCAATATTACTGACTCCAGGGCAACTCTCCCAGACATTCAGATTTAATGGGTCTTGAGGGTGGCCCACCATTGGTATGTTTCAGAAGTCTGACAGGCGATTCTGAAGTGCAGCCAAGGTTGAGGACCCCTGTTCTAAAGGGAAGGATAAAGCACATCTGCAAGTGGACGGGAAGGAACAGGGACTGATCTTGCTGGGAGCTGTTCTCCTCACCACAGCTGGAGTGCTGCAAAGGACCTGCACAGAAAGCCTGAGCTGGGGCTCTTTGCCTTTGTATAGGGTGAGCCACTTCCCTGACTACTTTGTAAATGACTTCGGCAGCTCAGGATGAACCTTTGCTGCAAAATTGAAGTTGATCTGATACGATAGAGGGACTATCCCAGAGACATTTCATGCAGATCCCTGCATAAGCTTATCTGAAACCTCTGTGTGTCCCCAAGGCCCACCATGGGGTTCACCAGGAGAATGGATAGGCCTTGGCAGGGGAAGGGGGGGAGCTCAAAGCCTGAATGCGGGTTCCAAGATCTGCTTCTCTCTGAAGACCCTGTTGGCAAATGTGCTGCTTCCTCTCCATGTCTGCCTCTGCATTTTCTGCCGGCCCATCGGGCTGCTCCCACACTAGCAGAGGGTGAAAAGAGGAAGGTGGTGAACACAGCTCCATAGCATGCAGATTAGATCATCTCCCACCAGAGGAGGGGGGTCGAGGTGTACATGAGAGGGAAGTAGAGGGACATGGCAGGTCACTGTGAGATCCCTGAAATCAAGCCAGCAATGTGGCCAGTTAGATTGGAATAAAGGCATGGTGACTTTTAGAACCACTCAGCTCTATAAAAATTACAACAAACAGCAATATTATAACTAGCTAATATTTATTGAGCATTTACTAGGGGCCAGACACTGTGCTTCAAGATTTGTTTCTATTGATCATCTCACTTAATTCTTATACTAACCTTATGAGAAAGGCACTGTTGGTATCCTCTTTTTACAGATGAGGAAACTGAGGTTCAGAGAAGTTTAGGAATTTGCCCCAAACCCCACAGCTAGTAAGTGTAGAACCAGGACCTGAAATTCGGTCTGTGTGGTTCCCAAGTTTGAGCTGTTAAGTATTCTGATGCAGTTGGTTAATGGTAAAATCATCCTCAACTCTGGAATGGGTAGAATTTGTGTGGGATGTGTGCAAGACTAGGCAGAGGCCAGATAAGAGAGGGCCTTGAAGGCCAGGCTTAGGGGTTTGGGTTTGATTCTAGGGGCACTGGAGAGCTATTAGATACATTACGGCAGTATTATTGGCATCAGCAAACAAACTTTGGCAATAAACATTATGTGTAAGATGCGTCCAGATGGAAGAGGCAGGCAGGAGTTGCTATATAATTTGCAAGGCCCAGTGCAAAATGAAAATGCAGGGCCCCATGTCAAAAATTATTAAGACTTTCAAGATGGTAACAGCAGAGCATTAAACCAAATGTGAGCACCTGTGAGACTGCTCAGATAGCATGCCTAAGAAGCCAGTCCTGCACATAGGAAGAAAGGCAGTTAAGAAGGTATCTAGCACAAGGAGATAGGGAGGGTTTGGGGTGGGGTGTGGCATGGATAAGGTCAGGGACTGGGGTGGTGGTGGTGGGGCTAGAAAGAAAAGGATGGAAAAGTAGAACCAATAGGGTTTCATGAACGTCCCTCTCTTTTTCACCTCCCAGATTCAGTGACAACTCTGAGATCAAGTCTGGATGACTGAACGAAAGGATTGGGGGAGCTAATTTGAGAGAGAAATTGATAAATTTGCTTTGGAAACCTATTCAGTCCCACCTGCATACTTGGTGTTTAGATGAACATGAATGTTATTAATTTACACTGGATACTGTCCCTTCAGTGACTCAGTCTCTTGCTTTGCCATGAAACTATGTTTTGTTTCCTCCCTGTGAGAAGACAGATTTATTTAGTTTGTTCCAGGGAGCTAGAGGCAGGCCAAGTAAACTCTCCTCCAGTCTGCTGTCTTTGGACTAGAAAGGGAGTTGCTACATGGGCTGGAGTTAGGATAGTATATAGCAATAATTTCTCCCTCCCTCCATGCCTAAGAGTTTGTGCAGATCCTGAAGATCATTCCACGTACATGGGGGTTGGGCGGCATAACAGATCATTACCTTGACTTCCAGTCTCCCCTATATTATTCTCAGCACTTCCTTTTCCCTGCTCCCCCTAATCTGCTCCTTAGGACACAGAGACACTCTGGGAGCCTTCGAATGGCTCCAGAGCAGACACCCTTACTCTCCATCCAGGTCACTCTGATAAAGGGACAGGCTGGACTCAGGGGAATCAGAGAGCTTTCAGTCCCAGTGCAGCCTAGAAGATCTGCTTGTCAACTAGTGCTAGGGCAGCTCCATGTTAAAGGACAAGAATGGAGGTGTCCACCTATCACAGCCTAACCATCTGGACAGTATGGGATCCTAAGGGGAGAAGAATTTCATCAGATAGCCACCCTATGCTGGCACCCTACAAGGAAAGTAGGCCCTCCACTCCATCCAAGGTGAAACCCATCAAACACATGCTCATAGGTTAGTTCCTCCTGTAAGAAGGGCCTGGGTTGGACGTAAGTGAGGAGACGGGTGCCATGGTGGATGATGTGAGTGGCATTGGCTCACCTCCTCCCCGATCCCTAAGTTGCTGGGTCCTTGGTCTGCCACAGGCCTCAGAAGTTTTTATACTTCCAAATGAGAGACAAAAGATTGAGCCTCACGCAGAATTCATCCTTTTGCATGGACCCAACTGTATTTAGAAACAAAGAAAGTAGCTTTCGAGACAGACAGAAAATCCCCCATTTGCCACTTATGAGCTGTGTGACCTTTGGCCAGTTTTTTAACTTCTCAGAACCTCACTTTTTTATGCACACTAATAGCTACTTAATAAGGTTATTGTGAAGATTAAATGATTAAATACATGCCAAACACTTATAGTAGTGTCTGGCCTATATCAAATGTTTGATGTATATAAGATTAATCATAATCTTAATCACAACGAGAGAAGCTGAGCAGTTCGGGTGTGTGGGCTGTGCAACCACCACCAGCTGGGAGTCTGGGTTGTAAGCCGTCCTAGGGGATCTGCCTGTCACTGCCACAGTCAGAAACCCTGGCTTATCCAGACTATAAAAGGGTTTTCTTGTGCCTTCCGATTTGGATGCTTTGCTGTCACCTTGTTTTCTCAAATGCTGCCCCAGGGGGGTGAGCTGGGGGCAGGCTTCACTGAGGAGTGTTTCTTTGCCACAGCAAAGGGTGGGGGTGGCGATTCTGAGTTTGGACACCCCGCCAGGGGCCTTGTTTCTTAACCAGGGAGCCTCTGTCACTGCAGAAAAGGACCTTGCTGCTGCCTGTCAGGTTTGACTTGGGGCTAGTTTATGAAGTGAGATTGGAAGCCAAACCGGGAAAAAGTCAAGTCTGTCTTCAGTGCAGTCTTCTCTCTCCTTGTTTGGACCTGCCTCTCAGGTACCCAATATTTTCATGAAATCCCTGGCTACATAGGGATCCTCATTGTGATCATCCTCAAGCCTTTCTCTCCTAGGCAACTCCGCCAGCTGTAGACCTTTCCTAAATTCTGTTCCTCATCTTCACAACTTGCCTATTCAGGGACCCAACCTCTCAGGACCCTGCGGGGCTTTGAATATGATAACACGCTTTGTGCCTGGGCGTTATGACCAGTGATAACTGCACTACTCCTGCCAAGTTTCTTTCACAATTCAGTAAGGGGCTCGGACGTCTCAGAAGAGGGAGCAGAATGTGAACTCTGACTCAGCAAGGCCGGGCAGAGGCATTTTAAAGCAGAAGGCTTTAGTATTAATACCTCTCCATTCAAGCCCTGGTGAAAGTGGCTTATACCTCTGCGTGAGGCCTCTGGTCTTCCCTCTGCCTCCATGTACCCCTTAGAAAGGCCTTACTTTCAGAGGTAGGGTATATTCTAGTAGGTCAGAGAACAAGCTCTGGCGTCAGACTGCCTGGTCAAATCCCAGTTCTCCCAATTACCAGCTCTGTGACTTTGGGCAAGTTACTTCATCTTTTTCTGTTTCAGGATCATCATCTGTAAAATGTACATATAGTCATGTGTCGCTTAACAGTGGGGACATGTTCTGAGAAATGCATTGTCAGGCAATTTCATCATTGTGTGAACACATCGTAGAGTGCACTTACACAAACCTAGATGGTATACCTACTACACACCTAGGCTATATGGTACAGCCTATTGCTCCTAGGCTGCAAACCTGTGCGGCATGTGACTGTACTGAATAGTGTAGGCAACTGTAACACAATGGTAAGTATTTGTGTATCTGAACATAGAAAGGGTGTAGTAAAAATATAGTATAAAAGATAAAAAATGGTACATCTGTATAAGGCAGCTCTATTATAATCTTATGGGAGCACTGTTGTATATGAGGTCTGTCCTTGACCAAAACATAATTATGCAGCACATGACTGTACTTCATAGGGTTGTTATGAGGATAATAAGTGAGTATAGTTCCTAGAACAGTGCCTGGCACATGGTAAGTGTTACATAAATGTTTGTTAAATAAATGTGCAACCAGAGATGTCTGGCAGCGAAACTTCCTGCCTTTGAAAGGGCCAGCCAGAAAGCCACCCACTTCCTCAGGGGAGAGAGTGAGCAGTGTCCAGGCTGAAAACTGAGGGGTCTTAATCCTCTACAGCAGGGACATGCTGCCCTCCCCAGTTTGATAAGAGTAAAAGACAGGCTATGTCTGAAAGGCCATGAGGGGGTCAGACTCCATGTGCACGGTAGACCTGGCTCACTGGCTGGGATGGGGCTGTCTTTGGGAAACCTCTGACTGGGGAAGTGCCCCAACTTCTCCTTAGATTTAGTAAGCCTTAATCCCCTTGCTTAGTTTTATTGTTTCTAGGGCCAAGGGACCTAAACTGACGGTGCCTGAACAAGTCAGAATGCATCTATCTGGTGGGTGTGAAACCCAGCAGCCACCCAAGGAAAGTGGAAGCAAGCGGGGCTCTGCGGGATACATGTATATTTTTACAATGAAAAGGTTACAGGCATCATAACGCCTGTGATGTGGAAAGAGTCATCTGCCTCTTCTCGGCAGTGACTGACTAAATGAAATAGCATTTTCCCTGTCGAAGGCTTGGGAATCTCAAGGAGCAAAGCCTGTTACCCATCTCAACCTTGCTTTGGTGGTGCTGAGCTCCTTTGCTGGGAACAGGGGACCTCCTCAGTGGGGGCTTCAGCATGCTAGGGCTTCCATAGCGGGGGTTGAGTATTCCATTGACCTTATATCTGTGAGCTGGTGGGGAAGGAAGGGAATGTGGCTAGGTGGATGGCCCAAAGAGAGCTATTTTGAAAAAGCAATTCAGAAAGTGTGGTGAGCTGGGTTAGTTGGTCACTCAGCCAAAATGGAGTGAGCATGGGCTGCCTCTAGGGCCACCAATTGCCTCCCTGAACTGCACATTTTCTGTGATAGTAGTTCCCTCTTATCCATAGGGGATACATCCCCAAACCCCGGTGAGTGCCTGAAATTTCGGATAGTACCAAATTTTATATATACAGTACTGTTTTTTTTTCCTATACATACAAACCTATGATGAAGTTTATAAATTAGGCTCAGTAAAAAAAAATAATAAAATAAAATAATTATAACAATATACTATAATAAAAGTTATGTAAAAGCAGTCTCTCTCTCTCTCTCTCTCTCTCTCTCTCTCTCAGAATCTTATTATACTGTGCTCACATATTTTCAGACCTCAGTTGGCCACAGGTAACTGAAACTGCAAAAAGTGAAAGAATGGATAAGGCGGGGGTGGGGGGGGACTACTGTATATTAAGTTTAGCATTTTGTTAAGCATTTGGGGATTTCTATTGTTTTTCTTCACATCAATCATTTCTTGACAGGATCAGTCTTTATGTGAAATGAGGCACAGACTCATATCTTAGGTTGAACCAATAAGATCGGTGGGTTTGTTGGTAAAATGGTCAAACACTGCAATTCTGTGTGATTCTACCTACTATTTCAGTATGTAGCAGGTACTTGTCAAGCCTTTTTCTGTTTAAGTTGCAGGCAACCAGGATCTTACAATTCCCTTTCATTTTACATGCAAAGGCAATTTACATGCAAAGGATAATAACACCATCTTTTATTGATGGAGCACTTAAGATTATATGTTTGGGGAGCTGTCTATACTGGGCCCTTTACATGGTCCATTGTTCTATTTAATGCTCAGAACAGCCATATGAAACAGTTGTTATTATCTCCTCTTCACAGATGAGTCTGTGGCTGAGAGATGCTAAATGGCATGTCTAAGTTCACACAGCTACTGTGGAATGGGGATTTGAACCCAGGTCTCTTTCTATCACCCTAGCTCTTTTCACTATTTGCATTTCTTGGGTTACCTGGAGGAATGTTAAAACAGATTGCAGGGCTCCGTCTTCGTCTTCGGAGTTTCTCATTCAGTATGAATGGGGTGGAGCCCGAGAATTTGCATTTCTACCAAGTTCCCAAGTGCTGCTGGTGCTGCTGGTCCAGGGACCACACATTGAGAAGCACCATTGTAGTCTATAAAGTGGGTATGAAAATACTTGACCTCATTCCTTCCTAAGGTTGCCAGAGCCATCTCAAAGTTTTTGAGGAGAAAGGTTTCAGAGATGGTATGTCAGTTTTCTCCATCATTTTGAATGTGCAGAAATAGCTTCCAGATCATATCTATCTGCCATTATGCTTTTTTATAGCATTCTAGAAGAAAATCAGAAGAAATATTAGATCATTTAGTCCAGCTTTCTGCATCTACACCGGGATGTACCTAACTCATTTTAAATATATGCTTGACTCTTCCCACCTTTTTGTTCATTTACCCCTTCAGTGATCATGATGAGCACCTTCTGTGTGTGTGTGCATGTGAACTAATCATCTCCTTATCCTAACTCCTCCCCTCGGATGCTCCAAGGGATTGCTTCCAGCAAATCTATCTGCTCAGGGATGTGTGGGCCTAGTTCCTAGCATAGTGCTTCGTGCATAGCAGGCACTTGATGCATGTTAGCTCCCTTTCCTTTCCCTTCTCAAACTGGTAATATCTCCTGATTACTCATGAGCCATCCTAACATTCCCCTCATCCGAAAGGGGGCATGTACCAGGGGAGAACGAAAAAGGTAAAGGCCTTCAGATGACATCCTACATGATATTTTTAAAGATAATTGTTCTCAGCCCTGGTTGTACATTAGAATCTCCTGGATAGCTTTTAAAAAATACTAATGCCTAGGCCCCATGTCAGACCAACTTTGTCAGAATCTCTGGGGGTAGGTAAGGCCCAGGCATCAGTATTTTTAGCACTCTCTAGGTGATTCTAATGTGCATCCAAGGTTGAGAACCACTGTTAAAAACAAAGCCAGTTTTCCCTTTACTCTGCCTTCTTGCCTTTTAACCAGAGTTTCTCTAAGTCTAGGCTTTATTCTAGAAGAGATTCGGTAAGGCAGTGGTTCTGAAGCTTTAGCATGTGTAAGAATCACCTGAATCATGAAGATTTTCCCACCCTCAGAGTTTCTGTTTCAGTACCATTGGGGTGGGGCCCAAGAATCTGGATTTCTAATAAGTTCCAAAGTGGTGTGGATGCTGCTGGTTCAAGAACTGCACTTTGTGCACTGCTGTTGTAAGGGAAGGGGCACAATTTTCTTCATCTGCTACCCCTTAAAAGACAGTTGTGATGGGTGATCTTTTAACCCCCATCTCCATAACAATTTTCAAGCACTATAAGGGTGTGCACGCACACACACCTGTGTTGGGGAGCCCTGTATTAAAGTTACCAAGTGTCCATTTGCAAAGACAAGTGAAAGACAAATGGAGTGCATTAGAAGAACTAAACGAATGTTCTCCTGCGTAATAGGAGGAAGCCAGCAGCTGAGGAAAGAGTTAAATAATTAGGTTGTTTATCCTGATTTATTCTCTGTAGGGCTTGGGCATCTTTGCCTCCATCTCTACCTGCCATGGTTAGAACTGTCTTCTACGATTTAAAGAGGTTTATTGTTAAAACACAAGGGCAAATTAGAGATCACAGGCATCAAGAAAACAGAACAAAACAAATCAAAGCCATCCCTAATCCAGGCCAGCAGACTAGGAAGAAGAATGTTTTGGGCTGTTTCTGAATATCACAGTTAGCTTTGGGTAACACTGCCCAGTGCTTACAAGCTTAATTATTCTCCACAAAGATGGGGGTGGGGAACAGCTAGACAGGGATGATGAGGTAGGGAGGAAATTGGTTAGTCATTCTGTTTGCTCAGAATGACTGGCAGTGCAGCTCCTCCATTTGCCATCCATTTCCTCTTCTCTAGCAGATCAAAGGCAAGACCAGAGGCGATAAATGAGCCCAGCAGCCCTGAGATACCAATTACTTTACAAGTCGGCAGAGAAGCATCTCTGGGAAGTTGGAGTGTGTGTGTGTGTGTGTGTGTGTGTGTGTGTGTGTGTGTGTGTGTCTCAGGAAGAAACAGGCCCAACAATACCAACTTTAATAGTTACTCAGTCTTTCTTTCCTATGTTCATCTTGTATAGTCCAGGGTAGGGATGAGTTGACATAAACTCTGGCCTAGCTAGGGGTACTCACAAAGCAAGGCTGGCAGGTTAGTCCCGATACCCTTTCTCTTCCTGGCCTCACATCCTGGTACCTTAAGATCATCTTCTCAGTTCCCCCCTCAGAATGACCACCAGCTTACCTTCTTGAAAGCTTTGTTGAACCTAACTATGCATTTCTCAGGGTTTTAGCTTTTGCTGTGTATGTGCTTGCACGTGTAAAGGGAGGAGAAAATGCAGTATAGCTTAATGTGAACTATCCAAATTCAGACTCCTTGGGTTTGAAGCCCAGCTTCACCTCCTATTTGTTGCATTACCTTCAACAAATCACTTCACCACTCTAAACCTCAGGTTTTGTCTGTAAACAAAGGATAACTAAAGAGCCCATTATGAAGGGCTATTGTGAGGGTTAAAAGAGATAATACATGGAAAGCACTTAGCTTGGCACATTGTAAGTACTTAATAAATACACAGCAGTCATTTTCATTACCATTACTTTTACAGACAGAGAGACTTCTGGGGCAGGCAGAAAAGCCCAGAGTGGTGACAATATAAACTAAATGTCTGAGGCACTACAAAATGACTATTTGGAGCCCCAATGATAGCATTTTCCTTGGGTGATGGCCACTAACAATGTGGCAGAATTAAGCTTAGTGTTTCACAGGGTCTGATGTGTAAGATATTCTTGAGAGGAGGGCTTTAGAGAGTAAAGTTTCCAAGCAGAGGAAGGACTGGGCAGAATTTGCTTATGAGGGACCTAAAATAGAAAGAGGTAGAGCTGACAGCAGATCAGCAGGCACTGGGCCTTTCTTTTCCCTTCCCCATCCACACCCCAGCAGTGGCTGAAATACTTGCAGTTCTCTGCAAGAGCTCTGCTTTCTTTCCTCTGGCCTTTGAGCATGAGTATGCTTTTGTATCTTCTTGTACCACCAATTCTTTGCTTATGCTATTTCCTCATTCTGGAACACTCTTGTACCCACCATTTACCCAGTTAACACTTATTAAACCTTCTTTGTTTTCCCACTTCCAGTCTGAGTCAATGCCTTGCCTTCATGTTTTCATAGCCCTCAGTAATTGCCATAGCATAAATGCAATAGCTCTGAGCCACAGGTGGCTACTGAACACTTGAAACGTGGCTAGGCTGAAAAGAGGTGCACTGTAAGTGTAAACTGCAGATCGGATTTTGAAGACTTACTACTGCCCGCCTCCCAAAAGGATGTAGAACATCTCATTAATAATCCCGTATATTGATTACATGTTAAAATGATATTTGGGCTACATTGGGTTAAATAAAATATATTAAAATAATTTCCCCCGTTTTTATTTACTTTTTAGAAGGTAAATACCAGAAAATTTAAAATTACAAATGTGGCTTGCATTAACTCCCCACTGGACACGTTGCACTAGACTGTCAGCTTCATGAGGGCAGAAACCTTGTCTGTCTTGCTCACCATGATGTCCCTGCTGCCCGACCTACCGTTCCTTAAGTATTTATACATAATCAAATGAAAGAATTGATGTTGTATCTGGGTTTGTAATGAACCCTCGAACTTTGGCTACAAGGAGCATGGAATCATTTTGGATTTATTTTTCCATTCCTCTGGGTGACTGGGTATTTAATTCACATTACTCTATTTCATGTCTTTAATTTCACTAATGACAGGAAGTTGTAGCTGTGGCTAAGTGATGTAATGTTGTTTCACTTACAAATTTATCATCTGTGAATCCTTCTCATGTCTGTTCAAAGAAGTGATGTGAAGAAAAGGAAATAATTCCTAAGCTAGGGGAAACTTAACACAAGAAAAATGGAAAGGCCAACAGAAGCCAGCACTTGGTTGCTGAAAGGACCTGTATTGTTTTTTTATTGATGCACAAAAATTACTAAGAGCTTAATGCCTTAAAATAACATAAATTTATTATGTCATGGGTTCTGTGCATGAGAGGTCTGGGCACAGCATGCTTTGAGTTTTCTGCTCAGGGTCTCACTGAGCTGAAATCAAGGTGTCTGGCCAGGGTTGCATTTCTCATCTGGGCTCAAGGCCTCTTCTCATTTCATTCAGTTTGTTGGTGGAATTTGGTTTTCTTCTAGCTGTTGACTGGGGACCACCCTCAGCTCCTAGAAGCTGCCCACAGTATCTTGCCATGTGGCCCCCCAAAGACAGTTCACAAGATGAAATGTTTGCTTTGTTCCAAGCCAGCTGGAGCATGTCTCTCTGACTTCCTCTTTCTCACCAGCCAGAAAATACTCCCTCTTTTTAAAGGGCTCCTGCAGTTAGGTTAGTCCCACTCAGATAATCACACTATCTTAAGGTCAACTGATTTGGGAGCTTAATTACATCTGCAGATATCTTCATTGCAGTGCCTAGATTAGCGCTGGGTTGAATAACTGGAAGAATGTGTATGTATACCAGGGACTGGGAAACTTAGCGGGCCATCTCAGAATTCTGCCTACCATAGAATATCAGACAAGGTTCTCCATCATTTCAGTGAGAATAAAATTATGAGCAGAAACTTTGAATCTACAGAAGGAGACAAATCTTTCGGAACTGGAGAACGCCTATTAAGGAAGTGGCCACAGAACCTATGAAGGGGGCTCTGAATTAAGGAAATGCTGGCACTGGAAGGGATGTTAAAGATGATATAAAATAATCCTTCCATTTTTCAGCTGAGGAAATAGAGGCCTAGACAATAGAAGCCTTCTGAGAGTGGTCATTGCAGCCATGTCATGTTTCTTCTGTAGAATCTACTGATTGTTGGAAGGGCTGGCAGATGGAACATTTGAAATCTGGTGAGTTTAAAATCTCTCCTCAAACTTACTTTCTCACCTTTGCCATGACTATCTGCATTATGAAATAACTTATAGCCTAAAACCACTTTTATTCTTTGAGTTTTAGAAAATAAACCTACTTTGAATGTAACATTGGATGCATGCATCCTCTCATTCATATCTCACATGAACATGCTGGTTGTTAAATCATGAATTGTGCTGAATTTCTTGTTTTTCAGATGTATATTTTTTAAGCGAATTGTTTAAGAGGTGAGGAACTTGGGCAAAGACATGGCTCTCTTTCTCATTCAGGACATATAGTGATAGAATTATTTGAGAACAGACTTTTAAGGACAGATACTTAGAGGTTCTGGGTCAATGAGAACCAGGATTCTTGAAAGCTTGAAAGCTTAGGAAATAACCTTTGATCCTTAAAGTCCTCTGATAAGACCCCCAAAAAGGATCTGACAAAGCAACGCAGAAGGAAATGCAATACCCTGAGGTCTCAAAGAAATATTACCTGAATGACATTCTTAGGCCTAAATTTAAAAAAACACACACAGCTTGTTCCTCCAGTGCTGACAGTATATTATCAATGTGATGAGATGAGCAAGTATTATTTTTGCAGAGGCAGAAAAAAATAAAAATTGAATCTCCGGGGTCTGCTGGCAATGATCATATTGGACTTTGTCAGTGACTTAATTTAAAGGTACAGCTGCCTCTTATGTGTCTTACCTTTACAGCTGGGGCCTGATTCAGATCCCTGTCAAATCAGCTTAAATTATTTATTGAAAATCTTTTCTTTTCATTGTTCATATTTCCAGGGGTTCAGGCACTGAGGATGATTTTTCTATTACAAAATAAGCAATAACCTTACTGCAGCTGACTTTTCCCACTCACAACAGCAGTCAATTTCCAACTCTTCTGGGGATGTTTATCTAGTTGCCTGATGCTTCAGGCTACTTGATGACTTCCATTTGCTGCTGGCCTTTGGAGTCTTTATCTTCCTCATTGCCACCTCCACCACACGGTCACAAGAGAATGGAAGAAACTGGCAGAAAATCAGTTTACTTTCTTGTTGTTAGAAGCTGTGAGGAAAGGTCTGGTGGCAGCTGGGATAGAAACGAACAATTGATTCTGCTGGGCCATGAAGAATTATCTGTCACCTATCCCTTTTTCTTTTCTTCCTGTCTGCCCCATCCTTACATACAATTGAGAACTGACTTGGTGGCCTAGGAAACCCTCTGGATTTGCAATATTGAATGATGTCCACTATGCAAACCCACAGAGTAAATGTGGTAGGCAGGTAAAAAAAAAAAAAAAAGAAAAGAA
The DNA here is from genome assembly GCF_000956105.1 of Propithecus coquereli. NCBI lineage: Eukaryota > Metazoa > Chordata > Mammalia > Primates > Indriidae > Propithecus > Propithecus coquereli. The sequence continues at coordinate 8,628,231 of NW_012134303.1, forward strand.
AACACACAAAATCAGAACATAGAAAAGCCTCCAGATGATCAGTATAAGTGCTTCTATCTAACTTCTATAGTTGAGTCAAAACAGAAAGTTTCTCTCTACCAACCAGCAGTACAATACAATATTTATAAATTTAACCATTCATACAGATGTTTGATACTGCCCCTCTGTTCTTGCATTAATCTCCATTGAGAAACTGCCCAGACTTCAGATTTCCCAATCCTAAACTGAGTAGGGATAGAAGTTCAGACTTTCAGCCAACACACTGGTTATCATCCTTTCACTGCCACCACCACCACCCTGTTCCCTCTTGGTGTTCCCATGCAAAGGTGGAATCTAAAGGGAATAGTAGCCACTGAACAGGCAGGAAGTTGACTATACCTGCTCCAAAGATGAAGGCTACTGTGTGTGCTATGTTGGCAGGTGTGTTTTATGTACTTAGGGGGATCAATAGGGAAAAAGAGCCTCCCATGAGGACACTGGAAAAGAACTCCTGTTCTCCATCAAAAATCATGGAAGATTGGGATAAATAGAAATTGGAGTGTTACTTCAAACATTATTCTTACAGTATAAATACAGTATCTTCTCTGACACTAGGAGGCAAGGGTCATAGAATTAAAAGAATGCTTTTCATATTCCAATGGACTGCTTACTAGTTTATTGACCTTGGGTAAGTCATTGACACATCTTGCTGAGAAACCCAAAGCCTAGGAAGGTTAAGAATATCTGTTCCCCATCTCTTACAGAGTTAGTGTGAGGAATAAATGAATAATAATGTAATTGTTTCTAGCCAAGTAACTGGTACTTTATGAGTATTCAGTAAATGTCTGTAGCTTCTGAATGGGGACCCTAAAATGTCTGGCTTCAACAGGCCAAGGAGCTTGGCAGTCAAGCCTAGGTCTACATTTTGGAGTAGATAAAAGTTAAAAGGATTGGTGGGGAAAGAAGATACTGTATTTATACTATAAGAAGAATGTTCTAAGTCACACTCATATTTCTATGTATCCTGATCGTCTGTGATTTTTGATGGAGAATAGAAGTGCTTTTCTAGGACTCAGTCCATAAAATCATTAAAGTACAGGCAGAGAGGAAAGAGCTTCTGGTTGAAATGAAAAGCTGTTTCTTCACATGTATACCAAAATATGTCAAAAGTCCTAATTATCATGTCCTCCAAACAGCACATTAGAAAGTTCACAAGAACACAAGCTTCATAAGAGAGGGAAGTTTTATACAATTTCCCACTGCTATATCTCCAGTGCCTAGAACAATGCCTGACACATAGTAGGAGCTCAATATATATGTTGAGTGGATGAATGAGTACTCACATTTATCATTCCAGACAGGACATCATAACTAATACCCATATATTGCTTTGTAGTATAATTTTCATGAAATGAGATTATGGAATCTAGAAAAGGCATGGCTGTCAGAGGAAGGGAAGTTTATGATAGTTCCAAAATTACAATCACAAAAGAAAATAAGATTGGTAAGGCCTTCGATCTTGCCTCAAGTTCAGGAAAAGAAAAAAATATGTTAATCATCAAAGGATTTACTATAAGTAACGTTTTATAGGGATAAGCTTAACTGCCATGGATTTTACTAACAGCAAAACTAATATATTCTACCTTTTTATTGTTATTGTAACATTTATGTAGTCTGATTCCAATACAGTGAAGCCCTCTATTAAATCCATCCTTGGGGATTGTGGAAAACTTTCTGCAAACAGTACTTAATTACTTTAAAGTTCTTTTCTGTCTCCTTTCTTCTTGGCCTTCTCTTTGTAGTTCTACCACCTGCCCCTGAAATCTGTTTCCAACCTCCAGCCTCTTGTGGGTTTCTCACAGTCCTTGGCAGATCCTTCTGACAAAGATACTGATTCTGTGACTTACAGTCATGTTGGTCCTGAACTGGCCAGATCCTGGCAAGCAGGTCTCAGACTCCTGTGAAAAATCTAAAAGGCTTCCTGTCAGAGACAGAAGTTGTCTGGTTTATAAGTCTTCTTGTCTCTGGAGCCTTGTGTCAGTATCTACTATTCTGAATCTTTCCTTGGATGTGGCTTGCCATCCAGCTTCTAGAGTCTTTGATCATTTGCCTGGATATGATCTCTTATTTTATTATAATCTGTAGTTTCCATGAACTACCTGTATCTGGACTCTTCCTGACACATTCCTATATTCTGGTTCTATAATCTGCCTTCATTTACAGCTATATTTCCACATTTTATGTGGCTCATGGCTCCCTTGCTGGATATCCTCATACCCTTGCTGCTTCTAACCCTGCCCAAGCCCCAGCAGAGGGGAAAATGCAAGGTGGGACCAGTCCAAATAAAAGAAAATTTGCAATGGGAGTGAAGGCTGTTCCAACCAGCAATTTTATGCCCTTTCCCCATTTATAGATTTAAGGCAATGGTGTTCTCAATCTCTAGAACTCTCTTCTATAGGAATTCTGGTCTTGGAAGCTTCATCCAGGTCTAGACCATTTTAAAAATGAACTGGAGACCATTATCCTAAGTGATGTATATTAGGAATGGAAAAACAAATACCATATGTTTTCACTTATAAGTGAGAACTAAATGATGGATATATATAGTCATACAAAGCGGTACAATGGGTATTGGAAACTAACAAAGTGGGATGGTGGGAGAGGGGTGAGGGATCAAAAATTGCCTATTGCATACAATGTACACTATTCAGATGAGGGGTATACTAACAGCCCTGGCTTCACCATTATACAGTTCATCTATGTAACAAAAAAGAGTTGTACCCCATAAACCTATTGAAACAAACAAACCCTGCCTTCTTAGAGATGCGTGTCTATCTCTGAGTGGAAGGAGATAGGACGAATAATTCCCTAAGTCCTATCTCCCTTGACAAGAAGAAGAGCTTCCCCCATCCCTTCTGTGATGGTTAATTTTATCTGTCAACTTGACTGGGCCATGAGGTTCCCAGATATTTGGTCAAACATTATTGTGGTTGGGTCTGTGAGGGTGTTTTTGGATGAGATTAACATCTGAACTGACTGCGTAAGGCAGATTGCTTTCTCTAATGAGAGTGGCCCTCATCCAATCAGTTGAAGGCCTGAATAGAACAAAAGACTGACTCTCCTGCAAACACAAGGGGACTCCTCCTGCCTGACTACTTGAACTGGGACATCAGTCTTTTCCTGCCTTCAGATTCAGACTGAAACATTGGCTCTTCTTAACTCTCAAGACTGTGGCTTTCTGAAATGGAACTTGCCCATCAGCTCTCCTGGGTCTCCAGCTTGTAGGTCTTCGGACTTATCAGCCTCCATAATTATGTGAGTTAATTTCTTATAATAATTATCTCTGGAGAGCCCTGACTAATAAAACTTCCTTCCATGGTGAAGCCTGGCTGCTCCATGAAGAGCAGGAGAAAAGATGAAAGTAAGTCTCAAGTGGTCTTATTAGACTTGAGAAAATATTTCACATTAGGGTGATTTTGGAGAAAGGAAGCTTTGTTAAGAATTGAGAGACCAAAGTTGTAATATTGATGCAGTAATTTATCTGTGGCATGACTTTGGGTAAGTCACCTCCCCTATATTACTCCCATTATATATAGACAGAAATTGTTGTAATGGTCCTGTCACTCTACACCTATGTCATAGGTATGCTAAAAAAAAGTAAAGCAATTAGATCATTACTATTAGGCAATAATATCAACTTATAACATTTATTTTCTTTTAGCCAAAAATCATTTATTATAGTCTTCCCTGACACTGTTCATACCAAAAGCAACATGAATCCCTTGATTTCTTTGGTATCTTTTAAATAGAAATAAGAGTATAATGCCTTCTGGGAAGAATGGTCTTTGTGCTCATAACAGTTCAACAGAAATACATGCAGGGAGTGGGTACCCAGATAATATGAGAAAACTCTAGCCACAGATAATCAAAAAACCCTGCAAATTATGGTTATTAGGTATATGCAATAAAATTGAGTACTTTATCTCCAAACTTGACATTGGAGAGAAACACAAAAATTAGCTGATTATGCCAATTATTGAAACTACAGCTTATTAGGGCCCATATTGAAGATGATTTAATAGAATCCTCCAGTACAGGCACAATTCTGAAGGGATCAGTAGGAACAGATTTTGCAAGAATGGTAATCAAAATGTTTCGTGAGCAGGAAACATAGGTAACCAGCACCATGTCATAAATTTGTTTAATATACTTGCTGCCTCACCATCCATTTTTGTCCTGATATAAGCTATTTGTAACTTAGTCATGCACCATCATGTTTGGCCTAGTTAACACTTCCCCTCCCTGTATGGCTGTTTTCAATATTGACATCACATTTGGCCTAGTTAACACTTCCCCTCCCTGTATGGCTGTTTGCAATATTGCCCCTACAATTTCTGATCTCACTAACCCCAAACCCAACACACCACTCAGCTGATGAATATGATAAAATCTAATGGTCAACACCAGAGACATGTGAATAAGTTCCCCCTTCATGTGTGTTTTTTTAAACTAATCAATCCACAACTCTGACAGGGTAGCCTAAGGAATAATGTCCATGAAATTTAATAAAGGCATAGTTCCACAGGTACTCCCCCTTACCGCCCTCCCTACTGATTGGCTGAGCACCCTGTCATCTCCAGACTTCCCATCAGCCTCCTGTTGGCACCTCTAACCTCTCTGGGACCTGTGAGTAATAAACTTCTTTCATTTCATGCATTTTGGTTACTTATCCTTATTGTGTCTCACCTGACACAAACTTACTATAGTGTTCCTCTCAATAATAATTTAACATCTTTAACACATAACACACCATTTCCAAAAGGAACAGCTAGAAGATCATTCCTGGATGCATCAGTGTACCAGCACCTCTACTCAGACTGTACCTCTGCCACAATACCTTCCTTCTAACTTCTGAAACCCTCCGCACAGGCCATAGCACAGTTCAAGTCCAATCTCTCCTAGGAAGTAATCCCTATCCACCAAAGTCCTGCTGTGATTGTACCCACATACATGATTTGTCTGTAAGTACTTATTTGGTACTTGAAAGTAGTATAGAGTCAGAAGGCAATATGTATTCTCTTCTTTTCAACATTTTGTGGCTTGGCTAGACGTAGCAAAACTCTGGACGGATTCCTGGACCCTTCAGAATCTCCATTTCTTTATCTTTGAAATGAAGAATTTGAATCAGAGATGTGGTTTTCAAGCTTTTTGTTTTTGTCATGGAACCCTTTCTACCAACAATATATGTGGAACTCCAATATAAAAAATAGGATAAAAAAGTTTATTTAAATAATGAAAGACCATGGTCCTAGAGTTTCCTGGGTGCAAAGAACTCCCCTAGGCCGCTTTTCAATGCCAGTTTGAGGCCTTTCTGTGGAACCTTATAAGCTCTATGAAAGAGTGTAAAAAACTTTGGACTTCGATGATCTCTAAAGACCCTTTTTAGGCCCTGTAGTCTATGCTTCTATGTGCATCTGTAGAGTCTTGGCTGGATTGCAATCTTCTTAAGGGCAATGATTGTGTATGACATTGAGTTTCTAGATTACATATTGACTTGTGGACAGAAGGTGCTATAGTAATATATGTGGGCCAAAGAAGAGGGCAAGTTCCTCCGGAGGCATTTAGTCTTCTGTTCAATAGTCTGAAGGAGTCTTTGCCTTTTTCCTAAACTAAGGAGAGGGAAGCAATGGCTACCACATTTCTGCCCTTGATCTTGAGACTCTGAATTTTCCCTTTAGTGACCTTCTCTAAGTTTAACCTTCTAGAAGCTCTACTCTTGGTAGTATTAGCAAATTTTTTGACCTACAGAGTGAAGATGATTCAAGTATTCTTGGAATCAAATCATACTGGTATAATTTGAGAAATACACCCTATCTCCTTTAGGAGGAAAGGAATGTGTGTGTCTGTGTCTATGCACACATGTGTGCATATTTGAGAAGTTTTGTAGGTTTAGTTATGCTTCAGTCTTTCAAAGTACAGGGGTCAAAGTTTAACTACATAGGTTTGATAATAGGAGAAAATGCATTCAGCCCTGAAAGCAGACTAAGTTTCAGACCAAACAACAAATTCTCTTTCCTAGGTCCCCTTTTACGAATACCCTCAAACCATTCCATACCAAAGAACCCATCATCATGTTTCAAAATATAGGTTGATTCACTGCATTAACATAGTAACTATTATACATCCATGGTATTTGGATACTCTGTTTATTCTATGCATATAGATTACAGAGGTTTACTTTCGGGGGAATCAATCTTAGAAAAAGCCAACAAGGAACGTGTGGGATCTCCATCCCAGGTGCTGGGCTTGAATCTTTCTGGATTAAGCAAATTGGTTAACCTCTCAAGGTCTCTCAAATATCCACATGTCCATGATTCTTTTCTTCTTGCTAGCAAAGTTGTGACTGGTCCTTCACTGTTAGCTGAATAATTAGTTTCACGTAAGTTTAAAACTGGAAGGAATACTCAAGTCCAACCTCCTTATTCAATGTATGTACACATAGGCCCAGAAATATGGTGTGCTAGTTAGTAGAAAAGCCAGGGCTAAACTCAGTCTTCTAACTTTTAATTTGTTGTATTTTCTGCTGACAGAGCTTCTTGTCTCGCAACTTTTAAATTGAGAGAAAATAATAGGTACTTACATAACCTAACGTAGGGGACCCTTAAATGGTAATTGAAATGAGAAGAAAGGTAGAGATAATGATTTATTTTCATGACAGCCTTCTCTTTAAAAAGGAGTCCCGTTCTATAAAATAGGGTAGAAATTTATGTGATAGAAAGAGAGTAGGAATGAACATTTATTGGCCATTGACTATGTGCTTGGCATTGTGCTAAGCACTTTATATGTATCATCTTGTGCAATACACACAGCCACCCTACAAGGTAAATATTATTATTTATAAATGAAAGCTTTAAGCCTCAGAGAAGAAAAATGACTTGCCCAAAGTTGATAACTAGTAAGTGGGAGAGCTGGGATTTGAACCAACATTGGTCTGGATCTACACCCACATTCTTGTTAGTCACTACAGCATTCTGAATCCTGGAGCCTTCTGAGGAGGATAAAAAAAAACATTACTCTTCCTGCTCAAATGATTTCACTGTGATTCATCTATTAGTTAAGCTCCCTTTGAATGTGTATACCTTTGGTTTCTTTGGGGCCAATAGAAAAGACAGGGATTCTGGGGTAGATTTTCCCATCAGCCTCATTTTTCTCTCATTCTGCTTGTCTCTCCTGGGGCAATCTACTTTTATCCCTTCTTACACAGGGTGTTTTACCAATTGAAAAAGCATTGCTCTGGGTACTTTACTCTATCACCTATATAATTTATTTGGTACCTGTTGTAATTGAAGTTTTGGTTTGCTATCCTTCCTCATCAATAAATTCTAATTAATTTTTTTGGAAGTGGCATCGGAGGGAGAGAGCATCTGTTATTTGACTGAAGAAAAATAACTAGTGTTGAGTACCTACTGTGTGCCAGGCATCGTGCTGGGCATTTTGTATCTATCCCACTTAATCCTTACAACAATCCTGCAGAGTTATATGTCCACATTTAACAGAAGGTGAAACTGAAGTTTGAGAAGGCTAAGTAAATATCATGTGGTCATATGGCTATTAAGGGGAAGAGTTGGAATTTGAACTCAGGTCTTTTTGACTCCAAAACTTAAAGTCTATTTCACTATACTACTCATTAAAAACACAGTTGCTGACTTTTATAGGAGTCCTGATAAGCAGGGAAATCTCGGTCTTTCTCTGTTGCTTCTAAATCCTGGTGCCACCTCTCTGGAGGTTCCCCTATGACAGAATGAACACAATCAAATATCTTCTCCAGAAAGAAAAGGGGCAAAAAGTACAGCTCTTTGAGACACACAATTAAAGAATTATTTCCTGTTTCCTCCTGTCCCTGACTTGAATGAAAGATCTGAGTAATATCTCCCCTGCCTTGAACCAAGGACAGGCATCTGTGAATCGCTTCTTGGCAATGAAAGTTAGACGGTGTTTTTATTGTCATTTTAACCATCAACATTCCTTCCAACCTTACTGTTTTCAATTCCTGCACCTGCTAATTGGCTAATTTTGTTTTCAGTTTGCTGAAACCGTGTATTCTTAATTATGTTAATAGGAGCAAGCTATTTTAAAAATTAACATTTAAAACACGTACTGAGCACCAGAAAGTTTTTAAAAAATAATTTTGAGGTGAAATTCATGTAACATAAAATTAACCATTTTAAAGTGAACAGTTCAGTGGCATTTAGTACATTCACAATGTTGTACAACCATTCACCTCTATCTGGTTCTAAAACATTTCTCTTATCATAGAGTAAAACCCCTAATCCATTAAACTATTTCTCCCCAACTCCTTGCCCACTCTACCCCAGACCCTGGTAATCACCAATCTGCATTGTATCTCTATAGATTTATCTATTATGGACACTTCATATGAATGGAATCATATAATATGTGAGTTTTTGTGCCTGGCTTCTTTTACTTAGCATATTGGTTTCAAAGTTCATCCATATTGTAGCATGTATTAGTACTTCATTACATTTTAAGGATGAGTGATACACACACACACACACACACACACACACACACACACACACACAGAGCGAAGGAAATAATCAACAGACCAAAGAGACAACTTACAGAATGGGAACATATATTTGCAAACTCTACTTCTGATAAAGAATTAATATCCAAAATATATAAGGAACTCAACTCAACAACAAATAAACAAATAATCTGATCGAAAAATTGACCAGAGACCTGAATAGACATATCTCGAAAGAAGACAAATAAATGGACTACAGGCAGATGAAAAAAATGCTTAATATTAACTATCATGAGGGAAATGCAAGTCAAAACTACAATATCACCTCACTTCAGTCAGGATGGCTACTATCAAAAAAATCAAAAGATAAATGTGGGCAAGGGTGTGGAATGTAAATTCCACTACTGGTGGGGATGTAAATTAGTGGAGCCATTATGGAAAACAGTATGGAGGTTCCTCAAAAAATTAAAAATAGAACTACTATATGACCCAGCAATTCCATTACTGGCTATATATAGCCAAAGGAGATGAAATTAGTATGTTGAAGGGATATCTGCACTCTTATGTTTATTGCAGCACTATTCACAATAGTCAAGATATGGAATCAACCACAATTTGTTTATCCATAAATCCGTTGATGGGCAATCGGGTTGTTTCCACCTTTTGGCTATTGTAAGTAGGGCTGCTATGAATATGCATGTACATATACTTGCTTGAGCACCTGTTTTCAATTCTTTTGGGTATATGCCTAGGGGTGGAATTGTGGGTTCATTTGGCAATTCTATGTTTAACTTTTTGAGAAAACCAGACTGCTTTCAACAGCAGCTAAACCATTTAACATTCCCACCAGCAATGTACAAGAGTTCTAATTTCTCCATATTTTTGCCAACACTTGTTATTATCTTTTTCTATTATTATAAGACATCCTAGTGGGTGTGTTATAATAACAAACTCTCTTATTGTGGTTTTGATTTTCATTTCCCTAATGACTAATGATGTTAAACATTTTTTTATGTGCTTGTTGGCCATTTGTATATCTTCTTTGGAGAAATATAATTTCAAGATTTTTGCCCATTTCTTAATGGGGTTTTTATCTTTTTGTTATTGAGTTATGAGAGTTCTTTATATAATATATTCTGGATACCAGACACTTATTATATGATTTGCAAATATTTTCCTCCATTCTATAGGTTGTCTTTTTACTTTCTTGATACTATACTTTGATGCACAAAAGGTTTTAATTTCGATGAAGTCTAAATTATTTATTTTTTTCTTCTGTTGTTTATGCTTTGGTGTCATATCTAAGAATCCATTGTGAAATAAAGATTTACGCCTATGTTTTCTTATAAGAGTTTTATGGTTGTAGCTATTATATTTAGGTTGTTGACCAATTTTTAATTAATTTTTTTAATATGATGTGAGGTATATGCAATTTCATTCTTTTACATGTGGATATCTAGTTATTCCAGCACCATTTGTTAAAAAGACTATTCTTTCCCCACTGAATGATTTTGGCACCCTTGTCAAAAATTAGTTGGCTATAGATGTATGGGTTTATTTCTGGACTCTCAATTCTCTTCTATTGATCTATATGTCTATCCTTATGCCAGTATTACACTGTTTTTGATTACTATAGCTTTGTACTAAGTTTTGAAATCAGAAAATGTGAGCCCTTTAACTATGTTCTTATTTTTTAAGATTGTTTTGGCTATTTGGGGGCCTATAATTCCATATGAATTTGAGGATGAGATTTTCCATGTGTGCAAAAACTAGGGATTTGATAGGGATTGCATTGCATCTGTAGATCACTTTAAGCAGCATTAAAATCTTAACAATATTAAGTCTTGCAACCCATGAACACACACTGTCTACATTTATGGAGGTTTTTTCGTATAGCCAAAGCAATCTTAAGCAAAAAGAACAAATTGGGAGGTATTAGCCTACTAGACTTCAAGCCGTACTATAAGGCTATAGTAACTAAAATAGCATGGTACTGGCACAAGAATAGAGACATAGAACTTTGGCCTTTGGAACAGGACTGAGAATCCAGAGATGAAACCATCCGCATGTTGTCATCTAATCTTTGACAAAGCAGACAAAAATATACACTGGGGAAAAGAATCCCTTTTCAATAAATGGTGCTGGGAAAACTGGATAGCTACATGCAGAAGATTGAAACTGGATCCCACCTCTCACCTCTTACAAAAATCAATTCACGATGGATAACAGACTTAAACATAAGGCATGAAACCCTCAGAATCCTAGAAGAAGATGTAGGGTAGATCCTTTCAGACATCGGCCTATGCAAAGAATTTTTGAAGAAGACCCCCAAAGCAATCACAGCAGCAACAAAAATAAATAAATGGGACCTGATCAAATTAAAAAGCTTTTGCACAGCCAAGGAACCTATAATTAGAGTGAATAGACAGCCTACAGAATGGGAGAAAATATTTGCTCTCTACACATCTAATAAAGGGCTGATAACAAGAATCTATATAGAACTTAAAAAAATCAACAAGAAAAAGTCAAACAAACCCATCAATAACTGGGCAAAGGACATGAACAGAAATTTTTCAAAAGAAAACAGAATAATGGCCAGCAATATATAAAAAAATGCTCAACATCTCTAATCATTAGAGAAATGCAAACCAAAACCAAAATGAGATATCACTTAACCCCAGTGAGATTGGCCTTTATCAAAAAAATCCCAAAACAACAAATGCTGGTGAGGATGTGGAGAGACAGGATCACTCTTACACAGCTGGTGGGACTGCAAATTGGTGTAACCTCTGTGGAAAAGAATTTGGAGATACCTCAAAGAGCTAAAAATAGAAATACCATTTGATTCAGCAATAGCACTATTAGGCATCTACCCAAAAGAACAAAAGACATTCTATAATAAAGACATCTACATCCTAATGTTTATGGCAGCACAATTCACTGTTGTAAGGGTGTGGAAACAACTCAAGTTCCCGTCAATTCATCAGTGGATTAATAAAATTTGGTATATGTATACAATGGAATATTACTCAATTATAAGAAATGACGGTGATCTAGCACCTCTTATGTTTTTCTGGATAGAACTTGAGCCCATCCTCCGAAGCGGTGAGCATGGTAGGGGAAAAAAGGCATGCCTCAAATCATGGTTTGGCTGTGGCAAAGTTATAACATGTAACCAAAATGTTTGTACCCCCATAATATTCTGAAATAAATA
>NW_012134303.1:8640076-8649275 GCF_000956105.1 Propithecus coquereli
GATTCCTCATTGCTGGTTTATAGACACACAACTGATTTTTATATGTTGATTTTGTATCCTGAAACTTTGGATTTGGATTCAGTTTGTGAGTATTTTGTTGAAAATTTTTGCATTTATATTCATAAGGTATATTAGGCTGTAGATTTCTTTTCTCATAATGTCTTTATCTGCCTTTGGTGTCAGGGTAATGCAACCCAACAAGTTAGGGAGTGTTCTCTCCTTTTTTTATTTTTTGAAACTGTTTGAGAAAGATTGGTTTTAATTACTCTTTAAATGTTTGATAGAACTTACCAGTGAAGCCATTAGGTTCTATGTTGAGAGGTTTTAAAAATACATACATATATTTACCTTTTTAAATTATTGATTCAATCTCTTTACTGTCCAGGATTTCTGTTTCTTTTTGAATAAGTTTCAGTACTTCATATGTATCTAGTAATTGGTCCATTTTATCTAGGTCATCTAATTTGTTGCCATGTAATTGTTCTTAATATTCTATTATATCCTTGTTATTTTCTATAAGGTTGATAGTAATGGCCCCACTTTCAATTCTGATTTTAGTTATTTGCATCTTATTTCAGTTTTTCTTTGTCAGTCTAATTAAAGGTTTGTCAATATTGTTGATCTTATTAAAGAACCAACTTTGGGTTTCATTGAGTGTATTATTTTTCTGTTCTCAATTTTATTTATCTCTGTTTAATCATTATTATTTCCTTCCTTCTCCTAGCTTTGTGTTTACTTTGTTCTTCTTTTTCTACTTCTTTAGTTAATATGTAAAGTTATGCTGTTTATTTGGGATTTTTCCTTTTTTAAATGTAGGAGCTTACAGATATAAATTTCTCTTTTAACAATGGACTTCCTCAGGGGCCGTTTCTATTTTTTTCCATGTGAATGGGCCATACTTTCCTATTTCTTTGTATGCTTTGTGAATTTTTGTTGAAAACTGGACATTTGAATTTTATAATGTGGTAACTCTGTATATCAGATTTTCCCCCTTCTCCAGGGTTCGCTGTTTTTGATTGTGGAAGGTTATAGTCATCCATTTGTTTAATGACTTTTCCAAACTACTTTTGTAAAGACTGTATTCTTTGTCCCATGTGGTCAGTGAAGTCTCTGTTCCTTTATCTTGTGTTAGCTAGTGTTTTGACAGAGATTTCTTTGAACACCAAGATATATCTATATGCATATTTATATATCTATCTATGTATCTATCTATCTGATTGCCTCTGTTCTGTGCTGGAGTATTCCTTCAACACTTAGCTAGTCTATTTAAAACTCTGCCTTAGCCTTCACTTCTTGTTTGCACTGAGCTCAAAGGGCAGCCAGGGGTGAAAGCTTAGGGTCCTTTTAGGTCTTTTCTGAACCAGCGTCCTACCCTGGGCATGAACATGGCTTTCTAAATTCCCCAGTATATACGGGTCATTTTGAAGATCCTACTTTCTCAAAGAAATCCTATCTTTAGATTTTCCTTCTGAGCTTTAGGTGGTATATTATTTGCCTCAACCATAATCTTTTGCCCCCAGGAGGGTGAGGGATTTTAATTTGCCTTACAATGTTTTTGAGCAATGCCCACTACTTTTATACCCTGAGTGATTTTTGAGTTAGGTGAAATGGAGATGTGTGCCTTACATCGGTCCTTTGGGTAACTCCTAGAAAAGTTAGAACAGCCAAACACAAAAATTCTTTGATAAGGTCTGCTCTGCTCCCTATGGAATCAGGGACTAGGTTCCCACGCAAGGGGATCATGGGTTGCCACTTTTGAGACCACTGCTAAACTGGTGAAGAGATGGGGCAAGAGCAGAAATAAATACCACAAAATCTTCCTACTGTGTGGAAGTTGCCTTTTTCTTAATTCAGCATTTGCTTGGTTTCTATAAATCTCTGACTACTTTCCAGAGTTTTAACAAAGTTGATTGTGACAGTTTCTTCTTGTTTTCCAGTGTTTCTGTGGCGGGATGGGAGTTTGGAGCTGTCTGTTCTGCTATTTTGCTAATGGCACTCTCACCAGCAAAGTTTTATCTGGGCCACTGAATTCAGGGCTTGTTCTGGAAGGCTTGGCTTTAGAGGGCTATCACTTCTGCCCACCATAGACCTTTCTCTCCACAGATACTCTTAAAAGGAACCCTGGTCTCCATATGTCTTCCCCACACAGAAATCCTTGCATAGACTTAGACCTACAGGCCACCCATGGGCATTTGAGTGTTGATGGGTGGTGGGAAAGATTTGTTAATAATTAAGGCAATGGGAAGGGAAGTCAAGCAATGTTTCAAAGTCTGGTGACAAATTTGCAGTCTTCTCTCAAAATGTGTCCCCAAAGGTGGCTTTCACTGATGCATTTGTTGTCTCCTTGGGTTGTTTTTTCTTCCTTCTTTCTCCATCAATTGTAAACATTCTTTGTTCAATGGGAGATATACTTCCTTGCTAAGCACAGCTCTGAAATATTATTACATTCCCACCATCTTAGGTAATTTCCCTGATATCTAGGTTTACCTAATGGGTCTTCTCTCAGTCTATACTTATCCCTTTTCTCAGTTCACCTACCTTTCCTAGTCTGGACTCTTTAACACTAAAAAACCCAGATCCATTCAAAGTTTACTCCTTCTGCTTCTTTAACCCCACACCCACCACTGCCACCAAAGAATGGACAGAAAGAGTTAATCATATTTGCTCTATCTGGCTTACACTGGTTACTCCTTCTGGAATCTGACCTTTTCACTTATTGGGAAATTTATGACAATTTTCTTTTGTCATCTTGATCTGATCTTTATCCCCCTAAATAATTCTTGCAGCATTGCCCTTCCTTAAATGTACTTTTTAAACTCTTAGAGTAACTCTTAGAACTAAGCCATACAATTTTCTCTTTGTCTTAATTATCTTTTCCTGTGCTCTGGGTTCATTATTCTTACTCTTTCTAAAGTTTCTGAACTATACCTTACAAACATAGGTAGCTTCTGTTTCTTTAGCATTTTCAGAAAATGTAGGTTATGGACTTGTCAGCCAAATTGTCAAAGCTGCAGTTGCTGCAGGTGGAATGGAAACTAAGTGCTGAGTGTGCAGATGAGAAATCATACTAATTGCCATGTAATCTAATTGGACCAACATTCTACTGCAAAGATACATTGTCGGTAATTTTCCTTCACTTTTGGAGGTGTCTAAATTTGCATTAGATTTTTTATTGGAAACTCACTTCTAATATAAGAATGAGGACACTTTATAACCCCCTAGAAGCATACAAAATATGCAATTAAAAATAAAGATCCCCCCTTCTTCCAAGAATTGAAAAACTTGGCAAAACCATGTACATGTATTTTTCCACTGGAAATGGGAGTATCAGATGCACAATCATCATCTTCTTCCACCAAGAGGTGACCAAGGCTGTAAAGGATGAAGTCAGAATGATGAGTGAAACCTCAGCAATAGATGGAGCTCCTGAGAAAGGAATCTTTCTGGATAGCAGAGTTTTCTGGAGTATGAATTTATCTCTTTGCATTTCAATGATTTTTAATTTAACCACTTTGGTTAGAATGTTTTCTAACATGTATTGCACACTTCCTTGCCTTCTTAGGCAGAATATATGGAATATAATTTCATCTCTTCTTGATGACTCAGGGTCCATGCTATGATTTTCAGCTTCTTGGTGTGCTGTATCCAGTGATGTCCCCAGGGCTTATTACAGGCTATAAGAATGTTTTCTCCAACACTAAATGTTCTCAGACTGCAAAGAATTATTTTGTTAGCTTTTCCCTAGTTTTTCTCTCTCCCATCTTGCTGTAAGTGTTCTGTTATCTTTGTTTTAACATCCACTGTCTAGCTTTCCAAAATGATGTCTCTAATCTTTGGTAAGATTGGAAACAAAACATGTAAGCTTGGTTAGAATTATGCATAAAATGTAAGTGTACAGATTCCGAATCATGTCCTTTAGGGCCTCACCTTGAAGGAAGCACGTGAGTTAAAATGCATGGACTTGGTGCTCAGATACCCTCTTTGCATAGCCCCTAGTTCTTAGGTATGTTGCAGATAAGTCCACTGATGATTTTATAAGGTGAGGTTGGGTAAGGTTAAAGGTCACTTTGTACAGTAACATTCAAGTTACTATAAAGCCAGAATGTAGTTGACAATGTGCTTCATGTTGCCCTCCATTGTTCTAAAATTATACTCTTATTATTTCACCTTTTTCTGAGAAATATATTAAAACCATAGCTAAGGGCTACAATTTAAACATCATTGGGTTGTACCCCTTTCTTGCAATCCTAGTTTCCAAACTCAAGAGCATTCTGTGCCTAATGCCCAGGACTCTTAAGGCTTTCACTTAGAGGTCTTGCAGATGGGGGAGATAAGGTTGCCAGCAAGGGGTAAAGTGCAGTTCCTTTTGTTTTTTATTGTTTTGCATGTGTTTCAAGAAGTGTATGGTTTGGTCACATCCCTCGGTTTGAACATGGCCACCAATACAATCTCTAACTCAGCGGATGCTCTCTGGGAGCTTGGGTGAAGAACACATCTTTCTTTGATTATTATCTTCAGGAATAACCATGGTAGGAGTTTCCCCTCACGTTTGTAGTAAAAAACACATGTGCAGATCGTTTGACAAAGTTAAAGATTTTGTTCAGTTCTTTTATCTATCCCGAAGCTGCAGGGAACCTCTATTACCGTTATGCAGAGGCTAAAATCAACTGGAAAAAATAGGGACAATGAAAACAGCAGATCTATGCTGAATCAGATTCACAGATTCAGTGAGGGGTATTCAGATGTTAGCAAGTTCTGCGTCTGCCACTTAATTCGATCAGTGATTATTTTATCCCTACTTCTGGGTCCAAATCATTTTTTATGAAGAATACAAATAGCCCAATGTGACCTTGGCATTCACCTGAGTACTGAATATCTTGGAGGGAAGGCAAGCACAGACGAGTTCTCTATTGATATATCTGCTCCTGCATTGCTTCCCTAATTACAGTCTTTATTGGGGTCCAGATGGCCATTAATTAAGGAGGCTCTCCAAATAAGAGGCCTCAATGGACAGAATCTTCTCTTACTCTACATCTAACAGATGCTTAATTTAACTAGCCTTTCAGTTATGGTACCCAGGGTTATGGGGTACCTCCTTTTTGGATGGGAGACTTGGAACATAGAGAAGGCCCAGAAAAGGTGATGCATCACATAAATAAATTCTTATTACCCAGTAGTTATCAATTAAGAAACCATTAGCACACAGCTCTTTTGTAGGTCTTTCAATCTAGTGAGAATTGATGTGTTACACACATGACCCTGAGACTAAATCATAAAAGGAAACTTAATTTGTGTTTAGTGTAACCACTATACTAAGTTTCTTTTTTTCCCCTAAATATCAGTTTCAGCTAATTGAGAACTTCTCTATAAGCTAGACTCTTGATGATCTAGGCCAGTGGTTCCCAACCTTTTTGGCACCAGGGACCAGTTTCATGGAAGACAATTTTTCCACAGACTGGGGGTCGGAGGGATGGTTTCAGGATGATTCAAACACCTTACATTTATTGTGCAGTCAAACCTCTCTACTAATGATAATCTCTATTTGCAGCCACTCCCCAGCACTAGAATCACCGCCTCAGCTCCACCTCAGATCATCAGGCATTAGATTCTCATAAGAAGCACACAACCTAGATCCCTCGCATGTGCGGTTTACAGGAGGGTTTGTGCTCCACGGACGAGGTAATGCTGCAGCTGATCTGACAGGAGGCGGAGCTTATGTGGTGATGCGAGTGATGGGGAGTGGCTGTAAATACAGATGAAGCTTCACTCACTCGGCCACCATTCACCTCCTGCTGTGCGGGCTGGTTCCTAACAGACCAAGGACCAAATACTGGTCTGCAGCCTGGGGGTTGGGGACTACAGATCTAGACCAATCCATTTCTGGACCCTGACAGATAATTCAGTATTCATTAGGTAGATGGCTAGTTAAGATTATACACTTAACAAACTGATAAATATGCATGTTACACATGGGGAAGTTCAAGGACATGAATCAGCTGGAGTCTGACCCTTCCCTGCTTGATCCAGACAGACTTCAGAGACCAACTGATACGCAATGAGGAGGAGGATAATAGGGAATTACTGACTTTATTATTCTGTGTGAGCTGGAAAAAGCTATAATACATACGCTGGTTAACAGAAAAAGAACTTAAGTGGTCAAAAGAGCTCTTCCACTAACTATCCACATGACCCACAACTCAGTTTCTTTACTAGAAAATTATGATGTCTACCCTTACGTATCTCGCAGGTTTGTGAGAAGATCTTAGTTTGGACTCTCCTAGAAATAGACCCTGAGACAAGGATTAAAGTGTATGTAGTTTGAGAGTTGAAGGAAATACTGGTAGAAGAATGGGGCAGTGAAACAAGGAGGGAAGTAGGCAGATATTAAAGAGAGAATTATCTAACTCATTACCACAGAGAGTGGCTGGGGTGTAAGCCCTCAGGGGAAACTCTCCTAGGCAAAATAAGATGTTTGCTTCAGAGTTACCCGACCTGAGGGGTGAGGGTACACCAACTCCTATCAGTCTTTGGTTGAGGGCCATTAATTTCTCAGCATGTCCACCCACCACACGGGTTGGCAAACCTGGCTTTGGCACCCAGGGAAAGTCCTCAGGGAAAGAAATGCAGGTGCTGGCAGTAGGAAGTTGGGATGCCATGCACTGAAGTGGTAAAGGGTGAAGAAGTGTTGGTATGACCGCATCTGTTACATTTGGCACAAGGGTATAAGTGAATGTATTTTGTATAAATAGAAGTTGTTAATAATTGTAAGCATTAGAATGGTAGTTGCCTGGTAATATCTATCAAACGGAGGACAGAGAGCCATATGGCTGGAAAGAAATTGAAATTATAATCGTGACATCTATGGAACACTTACAATATCTCAGATACTCGTTATGTGTTTTAAATACATTGACTCATTGAATCCTTTTTGTAAGCTAAATATTATTATCTCCATCTTACAGAGAAGAAGACTGAGGCTCAGAGAGCTGAAATAAGTTGCTCAAGGTCACACAGCTAATAGTTGGCAGACCTAAGATTTGAATCCTGGCAGTCAAATTTTCCAGTCCACGCTCTTAAAACCTCTATATTCTACTGACAACCCAGGGGAAAGGAGCTGACAGAGGTTCTCTGATGACCTTGAAGATCCCATCTCTTTAATTTTTCATTTACAACTGACTGCCTCAGCTGGTAAAGAGGATTTAGGATATCTTGCTGAGCTTTTGTTTGCTGATTTCCAGACCAGTGCCTTGAAAATGACAGAAATCTCTGATCTATGTTTTTTACAGGTTATACTGCATATAACTCTGTAGTGGGAAAAAAATCAACATGTTTTATGAGCGTGGCTCTTCTTATTGCTGAAAGGCATTTTATACCTTGACTCTCTCTTTTTGTCTCTCTTGTTCTCAATGGTCTTAGGTAAGCTGGTCAATCTGGAAAATATTTTTTTTTGTTTTATCTGTTACTTTATGGGCAGGAGGATGACTACTCAAATGCAAATGAAATCAACTAAGCTTAATTTTCATTTCTCAATCCACTCAGGAGGAGCAGCATGGGGAAGGTGGAGTGTTAAGGATTAGAAACTAATTCTCTATATGCAGACTGTGATGAAGCTGACAGATGCTTGCTGCCGATATGACAAGTGCATATCTTATCTGAAAATTGTCTTCTGTAAGGACTTTGGTGTAAGCCTTCTGACTGGTGTCCATGAAATAATAGCGTTGCAATCAAGTTTCCCGAAGAACGCGACAGTCATTAAATGTAGGATCCATGAGAAGGGAAGATAAATGGTGCTGAACATTTGGAGGAAAAATAAAAGGTGCCACATTGGACCTGGGGACACTGATATTATTGATGGGCTGTGTTCAGTTGCTCCAAGAGGCAAGGATGTCTTTTACTTTAACTCTTTTCGTCTATCTGGGACTGTATCTTCTGTGGTCTCTTCTGTACATGTACTATTATCCTTCAAGACTCACCATGCCAAACAGAACATATCATCCCTTTTCAACTATTTCCGGGTTTCTATTAGTGCTAATGGCTTTCTGCTCCTTCTCCTTGGCTTACTTCCTCAAGGTCATGGTCCCTTCCTTTTCTTCTTGTCTCATGGATTGGCCCTCTTCAGTTCCCCACACCCGACTTCTCTTCTGTCATTACTCCTAATTACAGACCTGTGGTTCACGTCTTCATTTTTAACTATTAGAGCCCAGCCTCCATACAGGGGCAGATGAAAAGTATTACAAGCTGATGATCTTTTCAAACCCTCTGCCTTTAAGATAATCCATAAAATAACTTGGCTATATTTCTCCACCCTAATTTCTGCTCCTTCCAGGCAAGTCCCTATCTGACCTGCAATCCTACCAGGTTCGTTCTCACCTCTCTGCCTTTGTGAGCCTTATTCTCTCCTCTTGAACTATTCTTGCCGCTTGAACTATGCTTACATAAAATTTATTCTCCCTGTAAGTTCTCCTCCATGAAACTTTCCTGTCTACTATTAATATAATCCATGGTACTTCACAGTATCTGTAATTACTCTTTTGAATATGTACTTGTGTGCATATTATACTAACATAGAAATGTTTCACTTAAGAATCTCATCTCCTCAACTGGATTATAAATCTCTTGAGGAAGGAACTGTGGTTTACATTTCTCTGGAGTTCTCACAGTCCTGAGCACTGTGCCAAACCTAGATAGTCTCACCTTTAAAGTTGACTGACAACGTGGACATTGTTTACTATAATATGCCAGTGTATCTGTAATATAACAATTGAACATCTTTATATAAAAAGTCCTTAAATATGTGGGTCCTTTGATTTGCTCTTTTGGTGTGGCTTAGGTTTGTATCTCTTAGCTCAGAAACAAAGGAGCCCATCTGTGGCAGAAGGCACTCTGTGGATGTTGCAGGTCTTTAGGGATTTGCTAGGGAAATTCATCACATGTAAATTTCAAGTTACACTAAGCCAGCAGCTACCTTTGGAAATACCTATTAGAAGGAGGGATATTTCTATCTGTTTAGAACCTAGAATGAAAACTTACCTCATTCTAATAGCAAAAAAGAAATTATAGGACGCTGTGCTCTCTGTTGAGATGAGGCAGAAAAGCTAGAGATAGGAAACTCAAAAGGAGAAATGGTCTTGCCTACTCTTTTCTCATTCCCGAAGTCTTTTCCCTGAAAGCTTAGAGAGAAACTGGTGAGGAATAAAAG
>NW_012134303.1:8649325-8660563 GCF_000956105.1 Propithecus coquereli
GAGATTCCGTCACTAAAATAAATAAATAAATGAATTATTTTTTAAAAATGAGGACTTAAAGCAGTCTTTTCTCTGAGTGACCTTCTGCAAATTCCTGGACCCTAGAAATGGTCTTATATCATTTACCCCAGGTGAGCCCTCTTTTTACAGGCCCAAAATTCTGTAGAATCCATGTTGGATATTATTAATGAACACGTTTGTTTCTGTAGAGCAGAGAATAATGATTTGAAAGTTAAATTAACACCATAAACACTCCAGGTATTCCAGCATATGGGGGAAATTATTCTCTCTCTTCATGGAATCCATATTGTCTTCAAGTGCATCTGGTCTCATGACCCAGAAAAGGCACCTTCTGAACCATGGGCATATAAAATCAGGCTCTGCTTAAAGTTAACATTTCCTAAAAAGACACCAACTGTATCATAAAAAATTATAATGCCAATGCTATAGCTTTGAGTGCTCTCAAATCAAATCAACAAGTATATATGGCATGCATGTTGTGGGCAAGACATGTGCTTAGCACTGTATGAAAATACAATGAAGGTTTCTGCAACGGATATTTTCCCCGTTAGGCCTGAGACCGGCCCCATCTACTCTCTTACCTAAATGGCTATGTCACCTTCAGTCAGTATGAGAACAACAATGCTGAATGTGAAATTTAGCTTCTTTCACATTTAAAGTCAACTTCCAATTCAACTAAATATTTTTTTCTTAGTCTCTCTTTTCTTAGTCTCTCTTTCTTATGTCCTTTCAGTAAGATAATGATGAAATCAAAATTAATAACTCATGAATTCAACCACAATTACCGAGCTTTCCTATTTTTAAGCTGTAGGAATCCAACAGTCCCTGTCCTGAAATCCATTGTAGTTTAATGGATTATGTTAGCGTTAAGGTTGTCACCTAGTTAATACAATATATTAAACATAGGCAATATAATTGCTCTCGTATGTTTAGAAAGTCAGTATATGAGCAGTTATAAATTCTTGATGACACAACCCAAACTGGGATCCTAAATTCTTGACTTCTAATTTTAGACCATTGTACTTCTAACTTTTGCTTGTAAGTTTAGATGTTGAGAATTCAGAGCACAAGGAAATATAAAAGCTATCATGTAGCTGAAATTCTACCGGAAAATAATGCTGTTGCAGTTCTCAATGTAAAACAAAAATAATTATATGAAAAAAATATTGATTTTAAAAACTGACGTTCAAGTAAAACTGGGCTTAATCAAAAAAGGAGCAACCCCTGAAGACCCTTTGCGTTGTCAAATTCTAACAATGTTGTGATTCCTATTGATTTTATTGACTATACTGTATGATTCCGTTTATATAAAGTTCAAAGGATGGCAAAACTAAGCTTTGGGTTAGAAATCAGGATAATAGTTACATCTGGGAAAGAGAGAAAGGGCACAAGGGAAGCTTCAGGGGTGCTGGTAATATTCCGATTCTTTAACTGGGTGATGATTTTGTGGGCATGTTTACTTTTTGATAATTCTTTCAGCCATGATCTTATTTCTTTACTTTTCTGTATATACGTTGTACTTCAACAAATAAGATTAAGAAAAAGAGAGGTAACAGGAGTTTTTTCCCCCCAAGCTTTTTAAGTAGAGAGTAGGAAAAAACAGTCCAGAACATAGATAAGGAGCTTCTTCTGGTTTGGGCAAAGTGGTTCACAGATGAGACAAATATTTTTAATTTAGCCACAAACTCATAATATGTACTGGCATTGTTCATAGAATGCCTCAATGTCTCAAGGCTCTTTGGGATGTAGTTCTTTACCTACGTGGGATAGTGTTTATGAACCTGAATATGGTTCAAAGCCAAGAGCTTCAGTCAGAGAGCTAAAGCCATGAGTGCTGAATGTATGTTGCTCAGCACAAATGCTACTTCTTCCAGAAAGTCTTCCCAGATCCATAAGTTTGGGCCATGTGCTTTTCTTCTATGCTCCCACCAATCCTGGGTATATCCCCAAGATACCGTAAGCTTCCTGAGGGAATGACATTGCCTATCTTGTTTACAATTCAAAATCCAGTGCCTAGCACATTGCCTGGTACTTAATAAAATAAGCACATGAATGCATGTTTATAAGTCAGTTGTTCATAACACAAGAGGTGTTCAGCTATGTTTTAACTATTTTATAGATAGATTTGATCATTTTGAAATACCTAATTCTTGTTAGCTCTGAAAATTAGGATGAAGGAATTGAGACCCTTTTGTAGGCACTTGCCTTTTGTTGTAGTTAAGTTTTACAATAAAGTAGAAACTTGAAAAGGCCTAGTATTCCTGGTTCTAGAACAAATCACTTTTCTCATAGTAACAGTGTGCTCATCTTGAAGTTACTGTATAAAAAATGTGAAATCAGTTCTTTTTTCCTGATAACATAGACTATAGTGATATTTTCAAATTGCTCTTAAATAATTTACAACTAAGAAAGAACTTTATAGCAAAGTCATTATAGGTAATAATTTCTCAAATGTTTTTGGTATTCCTTTTATTGTGCAAAGTTAAAATATGTACTGTCATGATAATTATAATCAAATAGAGAAGTCAGGCTTGAATTTCATATTTTTACCATATTTTTATGCTTTCTGTCATTACTGTGTTTTTTAAAAATGAAATTTCGACATTGGATTCATAAGAACAGATGTCTATATCATACGACAAATATAAATTGTTTGATTTAATGACAATACCTAAACCAGACAACTGGAGTGAAGACAAGTGAGATTCTTCTTTTGCATTTTGGTTGTTGTGTGAAGGCAATCATAGACACAGTCTGTATCCTGGGACGAGATGTGTGAAATGGACACAAGTCCTTGAATTTCATCATTTTGTGCATTCAAATGGATAGACCGAAGACCATGAGGCCCTTTAACTTAGAAATTGCCACAGTTCTTAATACGGTGGCTCTCCAGTGGCTTCAGTTGTCACCTTTTCTAAGACTTGATACTGCATCTTCCTCAATGAAGTAATTCTGCTTCAGCCAGTAGATTTTCAAATTCAAGACCTATAGAATGCTAGCATGTGAAAATAAAGAAGGATATTCACCAATATCCTCTAACATTTAGTTGAAATGTTAACAGAAGCAGATCATATTTGAAAATGAAGCTTAGTATATGGTTAAGAGTGTATTTCCTCTTAAAATTGTTATCAGCTTTTATAAACTTAAATTATATATTTTTATTTTCTTGAAATGACTTTATGTGCCTGAACTTTAAACACACCTGAATACATTATTTAAAATAACAAAGTTTAATACTCTTTATACAAGTGTAAAGTCCTGGAAATCCACAATTTTTGTCATAGTCTAACGTAAGTTAGACTTAGTTTAAATTTGGTCATTCAAACCACTTACCCAAGGAACTTACTGCCACCTGTTGTTCGTGTAGAACTATATAATTAAACATACAAAGTACCATTTGTCATCTATACTGACATCTCAGTAGCTATGGGTCGTAACTTTATGAGACACCTGTATGTGACATTCTTAAATGAGAGATAATAATTAGAAGAGACAATTATCATTAAAAGGAAGAAGGTTTGGATTTTATTCCAGCTTGGGAAAGTGTCTTAACTCCCCAAACCTCAATTTCCTCACCTATAAAATAGAATGATGATAATGAATGCCCTTCCATACAAAGATGTTGTGAGAATCCAACTAGAGACTATCTTGTGAAAGAGCTTTGTAAAATTGTGCATAGCATATGCCTACTCAGTGTTGCCAATGTGAAATGCTGAATAGCAGGTGAAGCAGCATGCTGTCATGGACTCAATGAATATTAAAAACTATAGTTTGCTTTCTTCTCATATCATTTAAGTCTCCTTTCATTTTCTTGGTGCTATTATATGTCTTGGGAAATTCTATGTGGTTTCCCACCCCTAAACCCCTCGGCATGATATGAGGCTTTCCAGAATCTTCCCTAGCCTAAAAACTCAATCTTCTAATTCCTCATGATTATACTAACTCCACAGTGCCTTTTAACTATGTTTCCTGGAGGAAGAGGGAATAGGTATCTATCTTTCTGGGCCATGGTTAATTCAAAAAAGGAGTCATAAGCCCTGAATTCTTTCCCCATTTCTGCCAGTCTCTCAGTATGTAACCTCTTATAAGTCATTTAACTTCCTTGTGCTACTATTTTCCTCATCTATAAAATGAAAATAATAATCTTTTCTTTACCTGCTTCACAATGCCGATATGATAGGCTGATAATAGCCCTCTGCCCAAATATCCATGTCCCTGGAACCTGTAAATGTTAGCTTATGTACAAAAAAAGAGAGGTAAGTCTTTGCAGGCATAATCAAATTAAGGATTTTGAGATGGGAAGATTATTCTGGATTATCTGGTATGCCATAAATGCAATCACATGTCCTTATAAGAGGAAGGCAGAGGGAGGTTTGATGACACACAGAAGAGGAACAGGTAATGTTACTATGGAGGCAGAGATTGGAGTGATGCAGTCACAAGAGAAAGGAATGCCGACAGCCACCGGAAGCTGGTAAAGGGAAGGAAAGGATTCTCCCCTACAACTTCTCAAGGCAGTGTGGCCCTGACGACACTTTGATTTTGGCCCAGTGAGACTGATTTTGAATTTCTGACTGTCAGAACTGTGAGAGAATAATTTCTGCTGTTTTAAGCCACCAAGTTTGTGGAAATTTGTTATAGCAGCCACAGGAAACTAATTCGTATGGTATGAAGATTAAAGGCCCCTGGTACATAGAACAGAAGCAACGAATATTAAACTGAAATAAAAGTGACAGATGTGTGAAATATGAAGTGCCATACATTTGTAAGGACTAAACATCAGAACTTCATGTTGGGCCTCCTAATTGTTGGCTCTCAGGAATTCACCTTTAGAGATTGACAATATCATTCTCATAATGTTGGCTTGTTTAAAGTCAATGGAGGCAGTTAAGGGTTTATTATAGGCGGGAGGGAATTAACTACCCAAATTATTTATGTGAACCCTGGAGTGGTATGTTCTGCATTTAGACTGATTTGATCCATCAGGCTTGGAAAATATAATCCATGTGGTTTCCAGGGGTTAATTTCCAGGATCTCTAATTGTCATTATTTCCAGAGCAGTGGTTCTCAACTTGAGGAGATTTCCACTGCTGCTATCCCAGGGGATGTTGGTGAAATCTAGGTACATTTTTGGTTGTCACAATTGGGGGAAGAGTTACTGGCATTTAGTGGGTGGAGGCCAGGGATGCTTACAATGCACGGGACAGTCCCAGAACAAATTATTATCCAGCCCGAAATGTCAAGAGTGCAGAGGTTGAGAAACCCTACTCTACAGGGGCAGAAAACTAGAGGCAGCCTAACTACCCTCTTTTTTTTTGCTCTATTTCTTCCAGATTAGAAGAAGGGATTATAAAGGGTTTGTTCAAAACTATAGGACTTGGTGAGAACGTGAGATCATCAAACCTCTTCTTTAGATAGCTTCCTTGGCTTATTGCCAGTGGAAGGAAAAGTTCTAGAGCTCTTTCCAAAACTTTTACTGCAATGAGCAGTTTTCTTGGGAAGAGAAGTAGAGCCAGAGCCTGGTGTGTCCCTTCATACCAGAGCTTGGATCAGTAGCTTAATTCCTGACTCCCTGCAGTTTGTCGAGCTCTCACAGTCACCAGAGCCCCCAATATATTATTTAGAATCAGAGTGTTTGTTTACATGCTTAGACAAAATGGGTCTGGCATTTCTGTTGCACTGCAGTAAAAGGTTAAATCTTACATAAGCCAAATAAATGTGAAGTCAAGGTGACTCTATTTTATGTATCACGTTAACATAGAACTGCAAGTTCTTACGGCACACTTCAGGAATCCAAGGAAGTCATGACTATGTTGCCTACAAAAGGGAAAAGATGCATATAATTTAGAGAAATAACATGGATAATGAGAACTGTTTAGAACATGGGCATTTCTTCCATCTGGAATCTACCTCTGTTCTTAGAGCAGTCTGTGGAGGAGACTTAGCAGGACCAAGTTGAAAGGACCATCTCTGTTCACCTCTCTCCTTCCACTTTTGTCTCCTTTATCCTAACAAGAATGTATTTATATTCTCATTGTTCCATTGCTCTTGCTCTTCAAGAATTTAAACACAATGCATGCTAGAACTTTCCTTGGCCATCCAACCCACTTTGATAAGGAATCACTTCACTAGACAATTAGGTTTGTGAAGGCAGGGACCCTTGTCTCATTTCCTTATTGAATCTTCAGTATCTAGCACAATGCTTAATGCATAGTAGGTGCCTAAAAATATTTGTTGGATAAATGGATGAATGAACTCTTTTCATGCTTTTTTTTTTTGCTTCGATTGAGGCCCATAATCTCTGATTTGTGTATTTGGTGGAGCTATTGGTCAGATGACCTATATCCATCCATAAATATCTGTTGAATATTCCCTTGAAAATAGTTTTCAAGTTTTAACATGTAACAGAATCCTGTGGTGGGCTTATTAAAACACATTGTTAGGCTTCACCCCTGGAGTTTCTGATTCAAAAGATTGAGGCTGGGGCCTGGGAATCTACATTTCTAACAAGTTCCCAGGTAATGCCAATGTACTCTCTAGTTTCCAGAGGCAGTACACTTTGAGAACCACTGCTCTAGCTTTATGCTGTGGTTATTTGTAGTAGACATGCTCTGGTCACAGCTGAGAACACAGTGCCACTGATTATCTCTTCTGGTGGAGAAGAAGCAACATGAGGTAAAAATAAATGTTTAACCTTACAAATAACTTTTAAAATGTGAATTAACACAATAATGAGATCCCCCCACTCTCCACCAGATTGGTGAAGAAAAAGGAGACTATTCCATATCCACAAGAGAGTGGGTATTTCCTACTCTACTCGTGGGGGTCTAGCTTGGTGCAGCCTTCTCCATACTGACCATTTCTTTCTCATCCCTCAGATCTTTGCCCCTTCCTTAGAGAGGCTTCCCTGATTGTCTAATCTAAAGAAAGATTGTTCTTTTATACTGTTTGATATTTTATAAATCTCTGCAAATATATAGTAATGTGTTTACTTAATGCCTGCTGTTCCTGGTAGACTATCAATCCCTGGAGGATTGAGTTGGTGTCTATTTTGTTCATTGCTCTATTTCTAGCACCCAGTACTATATCCAGCATCTAGTACAACCTCAATTCCTCAGTTAATATCTGTTGTGCAGTGCTATTTGTAGTTGGGAAAAGTTATAAACAATTTAAATGCCCAGTAATAGGTGTTTGGTTAAAAAAATACAGTACATCCAATCGGTGGACTGGTTTGGCATCCCTAAATATGTTATTTGTAGAAAAATATCTGTTGACATGGAATCATGTCAAGAAATAAAGGGGAGAGTGATAAAAACAGGTTCCAAAATAGCAATCTAGAATAATTTGGGGGAAAAATATAAGATCTCTCATTGATTTTAAGATGCTATGATTTTAAGACACATCATCAGTATTTTAACTGTAACCCTATTTGTGAAGAGAGTATTACCACATCAACTGTGGACATAAATTGGAAGATACAGCCCAATTCCAGAAACACTATAATACAAAAGAAAATGTATCATAGAATCTAATGTGCGTAGAAAAGGGTCTAGAACATTATGCACCAAGGCATCAACAGTAGTTGTTTTTGGATGGGTAGCTATGGGTGTTTACTGGTATTTTAATTTTCTCTTCTTTTTGCTTATTTGTAGTTTTGGACCTTTCTGTAATGAGCATTGTTAACTTTTGGATTTAGAAAAACAAGCAATAAAAGGAAACCTTAAAAAAAAAAAAAAAAAAGACTCTGCTTGTCCCTCCCTCCCTGGAGGTTAATTATAGGCAAGAAGATCCCCTCACCACCGCCTCCTGTTCACAGCGGAATGCTTAGCACTACAGAGTCCAATGAGCTTGGGTCATTACAAACTTGAGGGAACCTTTCTGTCTTCAGCCTTTGTGCATTAAAAGAAGCACCGGAATTGGAATGTCTAGGTCTGCTTTTGAGTCCTGGCTTTGCAGAGTAATCTCGGAAGAAATATGTAATCTTGCTGTTTTTCATATGTAAAATGAGGATGGCCCTACTGACCTTAATTGTTTAGAAAGGATATGGTTCATGTGAATGCTCTCTGCACTGTAAACTGCTCTTCAAATGTGAATTGTTATTATCACAGCCACATTTTATCTTGACTAAATAATTCCAATACCAAGAGACTGCCTTGTCTTAAAGGCCTTCTGGAGTGCCTTTTTCTTGACTTGGGTAAGAAACGATGCTTTCTTATACTGCCCCCTATGTCCATCTGGAAGCTCCACCAACTGCAGGGGTCACCAGGGTAGGAACTGAGAGATAAAGCATATTTTATGTGATAAAATATACTTTGAATGTATAAATATAACATATTTTGGGCGGAAGTATGGCTGTACAGAAAGGCTATCTGAACACAGGACTTGGTTCTACAATTCAGATCATTCCAAAGAATTTGAGGTGCTGTGGGTATGGTGGTGGGAGGGTTCCACAGTCAATTAAGTTTGGCAAATAAAGAAAAAAACACTACATACTTTACTACCCTATCAGAGATGCATGATGTACATTAGAATATTAAAGGCTATGAGAAGTCCTGTAATAAAGGTGCCTGTTTCGCTTTGCTCATCCAGCATTTTCTAGACTGAATTGACTTTTCCCCCTTTGTAACACTTGTTAATATTCTAGAGGAATACATATCAAGCAATACTGCCTTAGGTGATTATCGCAGGGAAGGTCTCCCACATGGTATTATGTAAAAGACAAAGTAATAATTAATTCCTCAGTTCCTGCTCTCATGGATGGCAATATTGGTTTGATGAAAGCAAAAACAAAAACTAGGTTTGGGCAAATATATGTATGTGACTTAAGGTAGAGCAAGAAGAAGGACCGTGTGTGTGTGTATGTGTGTACATCTTGCTGACCTACTCTTCAGTCAGAAAATCTTTGGAATCAGAGGGGCATTGAAAAGAATATCTAGTTCAGATATGTATGCATGTGGAAACTGAGACTTAGAGTGGAAAAACCACTTGCTTGACATCACAGGTCTCCTGCCTACCAGTTTAGTTTATCCTATTATGCTATGTTATTTTATGACCCTCCCAGGAAGAGGAGAGAGGGACCAAGGAAAAAATGGAAGAAACATTATTTTTCCATGTTTAACAGCATCTTGTGGGGTAAAAAGGAGTCTGTCATCCATTATTTTATTTGAAACTCACAGAGCCTCTGTCAGGGGGCAGGACAGGTGTTACTATGTACAATTCTGAAGTGGACCAAAAATCAGAATAGGTTAACTGACTTGCCTAAGTCCCCATGGTTAATAACAGGCCTAGGACTAGAACCCAAGTATGCTACTTGTTCTGTTTGTCACTCCCAACACATATGCTCCATATCCATTCTCTGTCCTTCTCTACCCTGCTCTGTGCCTTAAGAGGCTAACTCCAGAAGAATATATAAACCAGATTTTTGGCTGGATGGATTCTAGTGGGGTTCAGCCAATGGTTCCTGCAGAAGATTGAAGGGTGGGAAGAGACAGAGGTTAGGATATATTTTTTTTCTGCCTTGATGCCATTTCCTTGGTGCCAGGACTCCAGCTTCTATCAGGTAGCTCCCCCTTCAAGGTTCCAGTTCTTAGTATTTTATTCTCTTGTTCCTTCACCTCTTGGGATGACAATGTATTCCTGCTGTTGCTGGTCTCTGGGTACCTCACCATCTCTTTGTCCATTCCCTTTATTAGAATTTTTTTGACCGTCTGGGGTAAATTCTGTTTCCTTCTGAGACCCTGACTGATA
Source organism: Propithecus coquereli (assembly GCF_000956105.1). Lineage (NCBI taxonomy): Eukaryota > Metazoa > Chordata > Mammalia > Primates > Indriidae > Propithecus > Propithecus coquereli. Next base: position 8,659,094 of record NW_012134303.1, read on the forward strand.
CAGTATGTCTTCTCAACTCAACATCCACCATCTGCCTCAGTAATGTGGAAACAGGAATTAGGGGTGTCTTCCAAAGGAATATTCATCTATTCAAAAGGTAATAGAAGTGGAAAACCTAAGACTCATGAGAAAAAAATGTCTTCTGCATAGCTCCATCTGTTCTTGGAGTCAGTTTTGCCAGGGAACTGTTAAAAATTGTAGTAAAATGCACATAACATAAAATTTACCATCTTAACCACTTACAGGTGTACAGTTCAGCAGTGCTAAGTATGTTCACATTGTTGTACAACCAAACTCTAGAACTATTTCCATCTTACAAAACTGAAACTCTATACCCATTAAACGACTCTCCATTTCCCCCTCCTAACTCCTAACAACCACTATACTACTGTCTCTATGAATTTGGCTACTCTAGGTAGCTTTTATAAGTGGAATCATATTATATTTGACTTTTTTTCTGACTGGCTTATTTCACTTAGCATAATGTCCTGAAGGTTCATCTATGCTGTAATATGTGTCAGAATTTTTTTTCTTTTTTAGGCTGAATAATATTACATTGTATGTATACACCACATTTTGTTTTTCATTCATCTGTCAATGAACACTTAAGTTGCTTCTACGTTTTGGCTATTGTGAATAATGCTGCTATGAACATGGATGAACAAATATCTTTTTGAGACTCTGCTTTCAATTCTTTCGGGGATATACCCAGAAGTGGAATTGCTGGATCATATGCTAATTCTATTTGTAATCTTTTGAGGAACTGCCATACTGTTTTCTATAGTGGCTGCACCATTTTACATTCCCTGTAATAGTACACAAGAGTTCCAATTTCTTCACATCCCCACCAGCATTCTCTATTTTCTGTTTTTTGAAATTATTATTAACCATCTTAATGGGTGTGAGGTGGTATCTCATTGTGGATTTTATATATATTTCCATAATAATTAAGGATGATGAGCATCTTTTCACGTGCTTGTTGGCATTTGTATATCTTTAGAGAAATATCTACTCAAGTTCATTGCCTATTTTAATTGGGTTACTTGGATTTTTTGTTGTTGAGTTGTAGTTCTTTATATAATCTGAATATTAACCCCTTATCAGATATAATATTTACAAATATTTTTTTCCATTCCATAGGTTGCCTTTTCACTCTGTTAATTGTGTACACACAGTTATACTGTTCGACCTTTGACACACAGATGTTTTAAATTTTGATGTAGTCCAATTTATCTATTTTTACTTTTGGTTGCCTGTGTTTTTGGTGTCATATCTAAGAAATTATTGTCAAATCCAATGTCATGAAGGTTTCCCCCTGTTTTCTTCTAAAAGTTTTGTAGTTTTAGCCCTTATATTTAGGTCTTTTTGATCCATTTTGAGTTAAGTTCTGTATATGGTATAAGTTAAGGGTCCATGATAATTCTTTTGCATATGGATATCCATTTTTCCCCACTCCATTTGTTGAAAAGA
>NW_012134303.1:8660716-8663151 GCF_000956105.1 Propithecus coquereli
TTTATGTGATAGGGAACTCTTATGGAGAGTTCTAAATAATTTTTTTAGTATAGTGGTGACTCCCTCATCCACTGAGGTATAGAGTTGAGGGGTGGGGTAGCAGTAACAAAGCCAGGGGAGGAATCAGATGGAAATATCTGGCAATGTGAAGAGAATCTGTCAGCTAATAACAACATTAGCAGTAGTACACTCAAGAAGAAAACAGTCTAACCAGAAGTGTTAAATAGACATACTTTAAAAAAGGAGCTCACTCACAGTTACAAATACCTAAATGGTTCAGATTCAAGAAAGTGATATTTAAATTGGTTTTGGGAACTTCACACGCATTTTCTTGTAGAATGAAGGCATATATGCAAAGCAATCCTGAGCAAAAAGAACAAAGCTGGAGGCATCACACTACCTAACTTCAAAATATAGTAGAAGACCATAGTAACCAAAACCGCTTAGTACTGGTATAAAAACAGACACACAGACCAATGGAACAGAATAGAAAACCTAGAAATAAATCCATGTATTTACAGCCAACTGATTTTCAGCAAAGGTGACAAGAGCATACACCGGGGAAAGGATACCCTCTTCAATTAATGGTGCTGGGAAAACTAGATAGCCATATGCAGAAGAATGAAACTAGACCTACCATCACTTACCATATACAAAAATCAACTCAAAATGGAAAAAAGACTTAAACGTAAGACCATAAACTATAAAACTACTAGAAGAAAACGTAGGGGATACACTCCAGAACACTGGTCTAGGCAAAGATTTTATGGCTAAGATCTCAAGAGCATAGGCAACAAAGGCAAAAATTGACAAATAGGAATATATTAAACTAAAAAGCTTATGTACAGCAAAAAGGAAACATCAACAGAATAACGTGATAACCTGTTCAATGGGAGAAAATATTTGCAAACTATTCACTTAACGAGCAACTAATATTAGAACATACAAGGAACTCAGATAACTCAACAACAAAAAACCAAATAATCCCATTAAAAAGTGGACAATCTGAATAGCTGTTTCTTAAAAGAAGACATACAAACGGCCAGCAAGTATATGGAAAAATGTTCAACATTATTAATTATCAGGGAAATGCAAATCAAAATCACAATGAGATGTCTTCTTACCCCAGTTAGAATGGCTATTATCAAAAAGACAAAAAAAATAACAGATGCTGGTGAGGATGCAGAGAAAAGGAACACTAATACACTGTTGGTGGGAATATAAATTGGTACATCCATTATGAAAAACAGTATGGCAGTTTCTCAAAAACTAAAAAGAGAACTACCATACAATCCAGCAATCCCACTGTTGAGTATTTATTCAAAGGAAAGGAAATCAGTATGTAAAAGAGATACCTGTCTTGCAAGTTTATTGCAGTACTATTCACAATAGCAAAGATATACAGTGAACGTAAGTGTCCATCAACGGGATGAATGGCTAAAGAAAATGTGGTATATATACACAATAAAATACTATTTTTCTATAAAAAAGAATGAAATCCTGCCATTTACAGCAACATGGATAGAACTGGAGGTCATTATGTTAGATGAAATCAGCCAGGCACAGAAAGATAAATACTGCATGCTGTCACTCATATGTGAGAGCTAAAAAAGTTGATCTCATGGAGAAAGAGAGTAGAATGATAGATACCAGAGGCTAGGAAAGGTGTGTGTGTGTGTGTGTGTGTGTGTGTGTATGTGTGTGTGTGGCAGGGGGAATGAACACAGATTGATTAATGGGTACAAACATACAATTAGATAGAAGGAATAAGTTCTAATGATCCATAGCAGAGTAGGGTGACTATAGTTAACTACAATGTATTATATATTTAAAAATAGCTAGAAGAGAGGACTTGAATTATTCCCAATACCTAGACATGACAAATGCTTGAGGTGATGGATATCCTTAATATCCTAACTTGATCATTACACATTCTATGTATGTATCCAAATATTACATGTACCCCATAAATATGTACAAATATATCAGCAAAAAAGAAGGCATATATGGTGCCTTCCTTCTAAAGCCAGATCATAAAAGGCCAAGAATATGATTCAAATACTGGTTATAGTCATGAAAAATATGGTAGGCAGGAATACCATGTAACTCTTCAAAAGGCAATAAATTGAGATAATAATTTGTTTGATTATATTTTGAAAGCTAGTATTAGAGTAAAAACAGACTTAGCTCAAGGATCAAAGAGGAGATTGGTGAAGAGTTGGAGAGTCTGAAAGGACCTTCTGAGACAGTAGAGCAGAGTGGCAAGGGAAAAACTTCAAGGTCAGAAATCTGAGTTTGCGAGGGGTGAGAGGTGTGGATCCAGATTCAGTCTTCTACATGTGGCTATCCAGTTTTCCCAGCACCATTTATTGAATAAAGATTCTTTTTCCCAAAATATGTTTTTGTCTGCTTTGTCAAAGATTAGATGGCTATAT
>NW_012134303.1:8664521-8741352 GCF_000956105.1 Propithecus coquereli
TATCAAAAGCACTATCGCTTACTGAAAGCTAATAGAGGAATGCATGGTTGGGGATATAGGAGTGGGTGGTGGAGAGCTTTCTCTGGTGTAATCAAGAGTTGGCCTGAGGGGAGATATAGGAAGAGGGAGGCAGAAAGTGTATGTGTGTATATAAAAGAATTTCCTGGTGTTATTAACTAAGTGGAAGAAAATGAGGAGCACCACAAGTGCATGCTTTCCCTAAGGTTTCAGAAAGGAGACAGTAGGGGAGCAGACATGGAACCAGGTTCCTGCCTTCCCATATAGGAGCGTGCTTAACATACTTAATAAAGCTGATTTTAAGCAACCTATGCTCACATGTATCGAATTAGCTCACATGTACCTAATTTACATGTACCCAATTGTACGAACTATAATTTTACACAAATATTAATAAAGCAGATCTGGCAAGGCTGATATATACTTTGTGAGTCACTGATGTAGGTGGATTCTTAAAAAGTATTATACAGTCCATATTCTTCAAATATGATCCTTTTCTTCATTCATTGGAGTGCTCAACCCATCTAAAATAGGTGAGGTTTGACTGTGTGATACAAAAAGATTACAACAGTTTGAGGTGATGTGGGATTATAAAGTAAGCAGGGTGGGGTAGAGGAATGTGGGGAATACCTCTTGGGGGCAATGTGTTCTGAACTGGACCTTGAACAGAGTGATGGAGGAGGATGAATTGTCAAGGGAGGGAAATGTCATGTGTTAAAAAATAATAAAGGGAGGAAATATGTTATAGTTGAAGGGCCCAAGAAAACATCTTACCATACCAAGATGAGGTGGTAGAGGTGAAGGTGCTGTGGGCCGGACTGAGGTGCTTGGATATAACTCAATAGGCAATACGGAGCTACTTTTATATAATACTGCAAGAGGAAGTGTCAGAATGTGGGTAAACATAGTGTATAGCTATGATCATGAACGTCGTATACATGGTGGTTCTCAAACCTGGCTTGAAAAATACAGATACTCAGGTGCCACCCCCCAAAATTTTGATTCAAGCAGTGTATGAGATAGGGAGTCAATAATGATGTGTGAGAGAGGTGAGGACTATGGCCAAAACCAGGGATTTGAACCCAGAAGTCAGCCTGTCTCCAAAGCCTATGAACATAACCACTCTGCTGTTTATGACATTTCTCATACTGCTGCCTCTTCCTGGGATACCCTTCCTCTCCCATCTCCTTCAGAGTTTTCTCAATTATTCATGGTCCAACTTGAGAAGCGCTACCTGGTCCATGTCACCCTCCCAATCGCTGTGATCTCTCCTGTTGTTACTATAGGATAGTATATGAGGAGACCATAGGACTAGAGTTCAGAGGGGAGTTAGAGGAACTAAGCCAGTCACAGGCCATGAACAATAAGAGAAGGATCCCAAGGGTAGTACGGGAGTTCCAGAACAGGGAGGAGTTGGTGATATCATCCTCACACCTTCATTTACTCTGCGCATATTAAAACATATTACAGTTTGTATGTACTTGGCTTATGTGAAATTACATATCATATTGTCTAGTTTTAACTAACCTAATCCTCATAAATGAGTAAGTAGTTAAAAAATTTTCCTGTAAGTAAATCAGGGATTGAAGAGAAACAGTGTAAGCACAAGACAATGATAAGAAAATGGCAGAACTAATGCCATTCCAATCCTGGAAGGTTCTAGTCTTAAATGAGCTCTTTATTAGCCACATAACCAAGTCAAAACAGCAGCAATTTAATTAATAAACTGATAAGAAGTAGGGCAAAACGATTTACCAGGAGACTTTGTGATGTATCTTTTTTTTGGGGGGGGGGGCGTTGACAGCCATTAATGCCAAAAATTGAAATTACTGAATTTGGAAGCAGGACTTCAAATTGCTGTATCATGAAACATTAAACTAAGGTGTTAAAAAATGAAGCTTATTAAAACACATTGCTCTCTCTAAAAACATTAGTTAATGTTAATTTCTTAGGGAAAGTGAAACAAAGATTTGGGGGCTGTTAATATATTTATTTTACACTATTTAAAAATACGGTTAATTTCATCTGTATTACATACCTTTAAATTTCTTTTTTGTGTTTTACAATATACACAATTTTTTTGTGTATTGTGTAGTACAGTAGCACGTTTAGTTATAAATATATGTTTATATAAAATGTATAACATATATAATTTATTCATTTATATATATTTATACACATATTAGGAGTGAGTCTCAGAAAAGTTTTTTCTTATTAATAGAGTTAGAAATCAAGAAAACCTGAAAGTCATTGCATTAAGGAAGTGCATATTTGTAGTAAGGAGGAGGGGGAAATGGTGCCACCCATTGAAAGGACTTTTTCTGTCCAAAGACACTGAAAAGGCAACCACCAAACTGAGCGTATTTCAGGAGTGGAAGAGTGTTTAATGAATATTGGGGTATCAAGAGGGGCTAGAGCAGAGGGCAGAGCAGGGAGTGGTGAGAGGTGGGAGCCATGGATATAGGCTCCATATTGTCCATTTTTACAAAGTAGGAAAAAGTACATCTTCCTCCAAGCAGATGCAGCTGCAAATCAGGGTGCATAGCTTGGTAAGTCTGTGCAGTGGCTCAAATTGAGCCTCCATTCACTTCTACCTGTGGGCACTCTCGTGCAGTGCATGACCCGCACAATTGTATACAGTGGCCCTGCATGAGAATACTTTAGAGCAGAGCCACTTTAAAAGTCTCCCCAAGTGATTCTGATGACCATTCCAGGTTGTGAATTACTGGCATATACAATCACATGTTTCCTTATTTATTCTACACACTTTGTAGAATTCTTAAGGGAAATCCATTTTTAAAACTGGTCTGTAATTCTGACATCTCATGAAATCAAACTTGCCTTTGCACCAAGAGTTTGGTACAGGGGATGTTTATAAGTAATTATCCAGCTGTGTGACACTGAGTTAATCACTTTCCCTCTCTGAGCCTCAGTTTCTTCAGTTATAAAATGAAAGAAGTTGAACAAGATGATCTGGAAGGTCCTTTCCAGCCATAGCACCGTATGTTCTATGCATTTTGCTGCTTAGCAATGTATGAAAATTCTCTGCCAGGCAGCCTGTGTAGCTACATTTTACTGGCTGGTTTTGGCTCATTTTCCTAAGAGGGATGAAGGCATATGTTCACTCTAACTCTGTTTTTAGAGAGGGGCCATTTTTACCATTAATTGCACTGTTTTCCTCTTGCCAGTGTCTAGCAGGCATCCCTAAAGTGGGGTAGCAGCATAGACAGCATTTACAGCCAACCGTAGAGTGGCAACTTCAATTGTTTGATTTTCCTTCATATGATTATATGCATAATTGAATACCATATTTACTCATATATCTTGTAAATTAGTCAAAAAACGTTTTCTTTTCTGGCTGCTCCTGTGGATAGCTGTGAAACCAAAGGTCTAGCTTCAGCAATTTGAAGGCTTGATCAGAGCAGGTGAAGATCTGTGAACAGTGGTTTTTGAATCTTTTCACTTTCAATCATGAAGGTCATTAGATCTTTAGACACTGCCTAAATGGACAGAAGAGGTTCAGCTTCAGCTCACAAGCATTAAAGCCTAATTAGAAGACAAAAATATAGTGGAAGAAATAGTGTCTTCTCAAAATTGGGGGAGGAGAGGGAAACGTGGGCAGATAGGCAAATAAATCAAGTAAGTTCTGTCTTCCCATCAATGAATGATTATTAGTAGAGATTGAGAACCAATTAACTAGCTATGTGACCTTGGAAACATGACTTTCTATCTTTAAGCCCGTTTCCTTAGTTGTAAAATAAGTTTGTTTGGGTTCAAGGAGCTCAAGAAATGTATAGAGCACAATTAAAGGAATATTTTCACTTATGCTTTCTTTTATTATTATTCCTGGAGACAGAAATATGAGTCTCCCTTCAGGTAGTTTGGGCTCCATATATTTCAGGCTTTTCTCTAAGCTACCAAACCTAGTCATCTTATTTTATTTTATTTTTTATTTGAGCATATTATGGGAGTACAAATGTTTACGTATATTGCCCTTGCCCCACCTGAGTCAGAGTTTCAAGCGTGTCAAAATGTGTTAAGAGTTTCTACAGCTTTTATTGGTTCCACATTTCTATGTGCCTAACCACCCTGCTAGAAAATCTTCCCTTTTACCCAATTCGGTTCTCTCCAGCTACAATTAATACCAGTTTCCTGTGCACAACTAACTTGTCCATAACTGAAATCCCAAACAGCTGATCAACCTTTCAAATTGGATTCAAGCAGCTGGCACTTGGCTAGACCAGTGGTTTTTGTTGTTGCTGTTTTTAATGATGGGTTGTAAGTGGAGTGCTCAGTTTTCTTGTTTGTTTTTGTTGAGACAGAGTCTTCCTCTGCCGCCCTGGGTAGAGTGCAGTGGCCTCATTGTACCTCGCTGCAACTTCCGACTCCTGGGCTCTAAGCAATCCTTCTGCCTCAGCCTCCCGGGTAGCTGGGACTATAGGTGCGTGCTGCAATGCCAAGCCGGCTTTTTTTTTTTTCTTTTCTTTTTGGTAGAGACGGAGGTCTCACTCTTGCTCAGGCTGGTCTCGAACCCCTGAGCTCAAGCAATCCTCCCACCTTGGCCTACCAGAGTGCTAGGATTAAAGGCGTGAGCCACTGCGCCCTGCCTAGACCTGTGATTTTTAAGCACATTTTTTGCTGGACAAATGAATCCCTTAAGGAGCTTATTAAAATTCAAATTCCTAGGCCCCACTACCATGGATTCAGATCCAATGGGTTTGGGTGAGGCCTAGGAATCTAATATTTTAACAAGTACCCCAGATGGTTTCATTTCAGGTGGCTAGTGGTCCACTATTGGAGAAACACTTCATTTGAAAGATGGTAATGGATAAAGACTACCACATGTGCCAGTCCCTGCTTGCTATTTCTCTAGCCCCTGGTCTATCTTGTTTTTGCTCTCTGTGCAGTATCTTTGTGCGAGAAGGAGGGACAGTGATTGCAAACTCTGCTTCCTCCAGGTTCACACAGGTAAAGTGATTTTTCCAGAGCCCCTACCCAGTGAAGAAGGAACAATATTGGAGTTTTCTCTCCTACCTTGGAGCTTATCACCTAGGTTGGACTCTTTAGAACAGTCTTACCCTGCCACTCAGCATAACAGGGCAAGACGGAAAGCAATCAAATGCACTAACCTTAGTCCTTTTATCCACCAGCTGGTCTGTGTCATTCCATTGACCAGTGTCAGGTTTGATAAGGAACAAAGGGAAACAATTGATAAATAACATTGTCCTCAGATGTTTGTTGCAGCTTTCCCTGCTAAAGGAAGACCTCTACTCTCCCCTAACAGCTGGTGTAAGCAGATGAACTGGGGGCAGGAGCCTTTGATTCCATGCTTCTGGTGTCACAGAGTTAAGAAATCAAGGACAGAGTGGAAAGGACCACTGTCAGTCTTGGGGACTAAGCGGACCTAAGGCATATGTAGGATATCATCCCCTTATACCAAGATTTAGGTAAAAAGAAGCATCAATTGATCTTGAGTAAAAGGTTGTACTATCACAAAATGCTTGAAAAATCTATGACATACTCACATCACCTCATTTTACAGAGGAGGAAACCAAGACCCAGACAAGGGATGTAACTGCTTAAGATTGTTTCGAACCTTTAAATAGTGAGCACTGATTTCAGTTCTTACTCTTAATAGCTTTTAAAAGGAAAACATATTAATAAAGGCTAATCTTTTTGAGTTATCATCACAGAGTAGGCACTCTTCTATGGACTTCATATTTAATCCCCACTACAGCAATACCGTAGAATAGATATTATTATCATCCCAATCTTATAGATGAAGGAACTAGGTACAGAGATGGTAAGCAAATTGTCCAAAGCCTCACAGATAACCTTAGAGTTGGGATTAGAACCCAGAGAGACTGGTTCAAGAGCCTATGAGCTTAACCACTATGCATCCTGTCTCTCAAACACAAGGGGTAGGATTACCAAGATACTCTTCATCAAACTCTCTCCACCCTATTAATTCCCTGCTCAGAAGTACATGTTGGGTTCTGATTCAACAATCCTGAATCTTGACTAGCTTCACTGATGTTTGAGGAATCCCAGCCGTGAGGATATAAGAACCCCAACTCACCAATCACACTTTGCATTACCACTCAAGGACTCTACCTTCTCACCAAGCCCATTCTGCCTTTCTGGAGAGTTGTTCAGCATAAATGAAATGTGTTTGGTGTGACTCTATGCATAACACATGGAATGATCTCTGCCCTCAAAGAAACTTTACATATAAAGCATCTCTGCAGCTGCATGGGCAGCAGAGCTTCTCTTTGCATACTGTTATTTTGGTTGCTACAGTTTCTGCCACATGATGCAGTTCCATTTCTAGAACTGTTCAGATAACTGATGTAAAACCCATTCAAAGAGCCTGGTTCAGGGTATGCACTCAGTGGAAAAGGTAGTTTTCTGGAGCTTCTGAGTTATATCATGCTGGAATTTAAGTCTGGAATGTTAGGTAAGTATAGAAAGGAGAGTCCAAAACCACATCAGTGGTTCTCTCATAACTCAAAAACTCCATGCCCATCTCTATCATCATAAACCCAGCCTAAAGTGTCTGTTTCTCAGTTTTTAGGTATGTCTCTCTCAGAACACGACCAAGCTAGGGCATGAGCTCCATACTCTCCAAAATACCAGAGTAGCTCTCACAGAGAACAGCTAGGGACAATGTTGATGGTAAATTAAAGAAATCTTATGGCGATGTTTCAGTCAAAGGAGAACCATACAAAAACTTTGTCCTGAGGAACAGAATAAGAGAAGGGGTATTAAGATATGAGAAAATTTATTTTTCCTGAACCTCATTTAGAATCTGATCCTTCAAGATGGTGGACTAGAAGCAACCTGCACTTGCTGTTCTCAATGAGTGGATCAAGGTTGAAAGTAGAGGTGCTGAAAGATCTCTACAAGGAGAACTATAAAACATTGATGAAAGAAATCGCAGATGACAGAAACAAATGGAAAAACATCCCTTGCTCATGGATTGGCAGAATCAACATCGTTAAAATGTGCATATTGTCCAAAGTGACTTACAGATTCAATGTAATCCCCATCAAAATACCAATGTCTTATTTTGCACACCTAGAAAAAATAATTCTAAATTTCATTTGGAACCAAAAAGACTCTGAATAGCCAAAGCAATCATAAGCAAAAAGAACAAATCTAGAGGCATCACATTACCTGACTTCAAATTATACTACAAGGCTATAAGAGCCAAAACAGCATGGTACTGGTATAAATGTAGAGACATAATCCAATGAAACAGAATAGAGAACCCAGAAATAAAACCATATAGCTACGACCAACTGATCTTTGATAAAACAGACAACAACATACCCTGGGGAAAGGAAGCCCTATTCAATCAATGGTGCTGGGAAAATTGGATATCCACATGCAGAAGAATGAAACAGGACCCCTATCTCTTGCCATATACAAAAATTAATTCAAGATGGATAAAAGACTTAAATGTAAGGCAGGAAATCATAAAATTCTAGAAATAAACATAGGAAAACTTCTTTTTTTTATTTCAGGGTATTATGAGGGTACAAACATTATGGTTATATTTTATGTCTTTGCCTCACCCAAGCGAGGGTTAGAGCATGCCCTTTCCCTCTACAATGCTCCCCGTGTCCTTTAGACAGGCAAAGTATTTATGACTAAGACCCCAAAGGCAAATACGGCAACAACAAAAATAAATAAATGGGACTTAATTAAATTAAAAACCTTCTGCACAGAAAAGGAAATAATCAATAGAGTGAATAGACAACATACAGATTGGGAGAAAATATTCACAAACCATATGTCTGACAAAGGGATAATATCCAGAATCTACAAAGAACTCAAACAAATCAGCTAGAAGAAAAGAAAGACTGCCATCAAAAAGTGGGCAAAAGACATGAACAGAGGTTTTTCAAAAGAAGATACGGAAATGTTCTACAAACATGAAAAAAATGCTCAATATCACTATTCCTCAGGAAATGCAGATTAAAACTACAATGAGATTCCATCTTACCCCTATCAGAATGCCCATTATTAAAAATGTCAAAAAACAATAAATGCTGGCATGAATGCAGAGAGAAAGGAACACTTATACACTGTTGGGACTGCAAATTAATACAACCTCTATGGAAAACAGTTTGGAGATTCCTCAAAGAAATAATTGTAGACCTACCATTCGATCTAGCAATCCCACTGCTGGGTATCGACCCAAAGGAAAAGAAGTCATTTTATCAAAAAGACACATGTACCCGAATGTTTATTGTAGCACAATTCACAATTGCAAAGATATGGGACCAACCTAAGTGCCCATCAATTCATGAGTGCATAAAGAAAACATGGTAGACACACACACACACACACACACACACACACACACACACCATGGAATACTACTCAGCCATAAACAGGAATGAAATAATGTCTTTTGTAGCAACTTGGATGGAACTGAAGATCATTATCTCAGGAATGAAAAACCAAATACCCTATGTTCTCACTAATAAGTAGGAGCTAAACGATGGGTACACATGGGCACAAAGAGATATAAAGGACATTGGAAACCAAGAAGGGGGGATGGTGGGAGGGGAAGTGTGGGATAAAAACTTACCCACTGGGTACAATGAACACTATTGTGGTGATGGGCACACTACAAGCCCTGACTTAAGCATTGTACAAGGTATCTATGTAACAAAAACATTTGTACCCCCTTAAGATTTTGAAATTGAAAAGAAAAGAATCTAATCCTTAGGAGGTTGTGATTGATTTGCAATGTTAAGTACAAAATGACCAGATCTTGAAGCTGAAAGACACTGAGGACTCATCAAACCCATTCGTGTTCCCTTATAGTTCTAATCAGGGACAGAAAACTATTATAGCTGTCCAATGTTTTGAATTTAAATCCTGTTTGAGCATGTCTTCTACTGATCACCACAGTTCCCATCACTCCCAATTATCTCCTACCTGGCAGTTTCACAGGTTTATGTTACCTGCCTGGCCCCTTGAAGACATTTACATTTGCAACCCCTGCCAAACTACCTGAGAGTGATGAAATTATACACCAAAGCAAGGAGGGGTGGCCATCCAGGCCACCTGCAGCTATTCAGATCTTGAACCAAAATGGAATAAAAGATATTTCCCTTACAAATTAAAGTGAGGTTGTAATAGTAATATGTCTTTTGAAGGATTTAAGATCTAACATTTTCCAATATTGGTGTATATGAGGGTGCTTCTATCCATGTGACATATTTAGTATAATAAATTACTTGTATATTAACAAATTTGAAATAAAGAACCTTATCTGAGGTTCTTAGTCAAAGACAGTGGTGCTTTCTGGTTCCTGCATTTGGTTGAATTGATCATCCTGGTTTAGCTCAGTGTTTCTCCACTGGGGGAGCACATGAACAGATCAGAACTTTCCAGGAGAAGTTCCCATAGTAAATCACTCTGCAGGATAAGGTATGTTGCTGATTGGATTATGTTGTTTGTATGAATGACTCCTCCCACTAAATGGTTGAGAAAAATCAACAGAGCCAATTTTGAAAGGCTTCCCACCAAAGAGTTGGTTTGTTAGCTGCAATTTGCTTTCTCTTTGAACTCACGCCCATACAGTTCCTCTATTAAATGAAGAAAATAAAACCTGTCTTTCTCGGTTTTCTCATTTTGTAGACTCCTAGACAAAAATGCCTGATGGCTCAATCTTGGCTTTCCCCTGGACACTCCAACAATCTGCCATTTCCTGGACCTTAATTTTTTGTTTCTTCCTTAGAAACTTCCTTCTAATATTGGAGAAAACACTTCCTGGGTTGGCTGTGTTCTGATTTGTGTCTGATTCAACTTGTAGGCTGTTGAAGCTGCTGAACAACTGTTTATTAATTAAACACCCACAGGGTTTCTTGGACTGTACCAAGCTGTTTGCTCTCATGGCCAAGTTCCATTTTGATCAAATCTGTACTGAAGGTTACAGGGCAGGTGGCAAAAAAAAAAAAAAAAAGAGAGACAAGAGTTGACAGAAGGTATCTTCATCTCCTACTGACCAGCAACACTCAGCCCTGCCAGATTCCCTGCGGTGTATAAGCCCTGAGGGTATACTTGAGGATGGTCCCTGGGTATGAGAACAAACTTGTTTCATTGGGATGCCAGGCACAAGTTGACACTAAGAGAGAATGCAAAGCCACGTCTGAGCAGGAGTGCTGAGGGGGGAAACTGAGGACCATATTAGTCATTAGATCTGAGATGAGGGTGGAGACTGAAACAGAGATGAAGCAAGAGAGGAGGAGCTGGGTGAAGGCAGAGGAGGTCAGGAAGACAACTCCCTGAGAGTCTCTGGCATTTAGTTTGGGGTTAGGACTTCGGTCCCACATTAACTGAAATCCTCCAAGAAGACAGGCACAAGCAATGTTTTCTAAGGCAGCTAATAAATTCGATTTCATACACACACATACACACGCAAACTACTGTTAAAAACCTGAGAGTGTGTGTGTGTGTGTGTGTGTGTGTGTGTGTGTGTGTAGGGGGTCTGGTGGTAGTTGGAGACATAGCAGAGAGAAAATAGTGGGAGAGAGAGAAAGAGAATAAAGGAAAAATCCAGAAGCAGGTTCTTCTGGTTCTAGCCAGCTCTTTGTTCTTTCTTTACACTAATCCACAATCTGTAAGGAACCCTAAGGTGAACTCCTAACTGGAAGTCATTGAAAGTTTTGAATTAGTTTTCCTGTCTAAAACCAGGAACAGTTTATTCCAATGATAAAATGGTTTGACTTTCCTTTATAAGCTATAGTCATCTTTCTCTTTCTCCTGTATGATATAGGCATTCTTTGTATCTGCAGGCCATTCCATTTAACAGAGATGTATTTTCCTTCTACACATGGAATTCAATTGCATTATAGCTAAGATAGCCAAATTATTTTACTTTTGCCCTGCTTCATTTAGACTGTGTTGATGCTGCCTGTTAGTAACTCTCTCCCAGGGTGATGTGATTTCTGACTGGCAATATGCTGTTATAAAAATAATTGAAAAATTATATATTGCCTTCCTACCATATGCAAGGCAATTTGTTACTTGCAGGGTGTGGAGTGAGGGGTGGAAAGAAAGAAATACAGAACCAAGTCCCTGCTCTCAAGAGGCTTACAGTCTACTTGGGTAGAGAAAACATTTAAACAGAAAACAATGGCTAATAATTACATAAAGGAATTATTAAAAAGGGCCAATTGCAATATTTAGACACTGCCCAATGGACTCAGAGGAGGCAGCAATCATCAAAGACCAGAAAAGTTAGCAAAGGCTTTAAAATTCTTGACACATGCTAGACATACAATATATTTCTTGGGCGAGGTAGAATTTGAGCTGTATCTTCAAGGGTGGATAATATCTTGAGAGGCAGTTTAGAGCAAGAACTATATTCTTTTTTTTCTTTCTTTTTTTTTTAATTTCAGAATATTATGGGGGTACAAAAGTTTTGGTTACATATATTGCCTTTGCACCGCCCTAGTCAGAACTATAGCCAGAGCTATATAAGCATGCCCATCCCCCAGAAAGTGTGCACCGCATTCATTAGGTGTGAATTTATTCATCCCCTCCTCCCCCCTCCCACCTGCCCAATGCCTGATGAGTGTTACTTCCACTTGTGCACATTATATGTAATTTAAACATTTGTACCCCTGTAATATGCTGAAATAACTAAAAAAATAAAAAAAATTAAAATTAAAAAAAGAGACATTCTATAATAAAGACATCTGCACTCGAATGTTTATAGCAGCACAATTCACAATTGCAAAGATGTGGAAACAACCCAAGTGCCCATCGATCCATGAGAGGATTAATAAAATGTGGTATATGTATACCATGGAGTACTACTCAGCCATAGAAAATGGTGAACTAATACCTCTTATATTATCCTGGATGGAGCAAGAACTATATTGTTAATAGCATACATGGTATAGGTAAATGTGGGGGTAGCAGAGGTTGTGCTGGGGGACACTGCAAATAGTTTTTCTACAGCAGAATATTTATGGAAGGAGAAAGCACTGAAAATGTGGTTGGTGCCAGACAGTGGAAGGCCCAAGGTCCATGGGAAAGGAGTTTGAACTTTATCCTGTAGGTAGTGGGCAACCACTGAAGAGTTTCAACAGAGGGTAACATCAAGGGAAGATGAACCTGGTTACTGTGTGCAGAGTGGATTGACAGGGAGAGATTGGAGGCAGTGAGACAAGCTGGGAGGCTTAGCCTGCAGATAAGGGCTGTATGTAGGATAACAGCAGCGGGCAATGTAGTAAGATAGACAATAATAAAATGTAGAAGATAAATAAACAGAGCTTAGTGACTTAATTACATATATGGGGCAAAGAAGAGGTAGAAGGTAAGATGACTCCAACTTCTAATGCAATGAGACTGAAGAATGGCTGTGGCATTACCAAAAATGTTTTTTCTTATTTCTGCTTAGAAGTTGTTTAATGGTATCTTATGCTAATTTTCAAAAGGATAAGTCTTAATTCATTTCATATCATTGTGTCTTGGGACTTAGGGGCTTGAAGGAACCTAGTAATTCTAGACTGGTTTGTTTGAACTCTGGCCTGTGGGCAGGGCAACCCAAACTATGACAGATCAATTCCATTGTGTCCTGATTCATCTCTCTTGCTGTTTCAGGCAGATTGTGAGTCTGTTTATCCTGCCCAGACTTACCTTTCTATGCAATCCATTTAGGGGCTGAATGGCTGAATAACTTTTATTCATTGGCATGTTTTCCATCTGTGCAGCACTGTCTCTCTGCTTCATATTAGCTTATGTCTTCATGCTTGTTTTTGGCCTTTGAGAACTATAGACATCTCAGGGATTGAAGTTTGCTTTTTTCTTTTTTTTAAATGCAACTGAAAGCACCAGCCCTGGACAACTAATGACATTTTTATTTTTATTAATTTAAGTAAATGAGCCCTTTTGCCTATAGAGCCAGGCACAGGAAGATTTTTTCCCCTTTTCTCACAGGCTCTGGGGGTCAGTAGTATATGGTTGAATGAGTTCCTTGAAGCAAAAGAGATACCAGAGGAAGATATATGAAAGATTAAAAGAATAATGTCAGGTAGTATATAAAAACCTACTTGGCATTTTAAAGTGCTTACTTATTCCAAAGCCATTTATAATAGTTTAGTTTGTCTACAAGCCAGCACACATCCCGCCCCCCAAACACATGTACACTTCTAAATAAGAAAGGTCTACGGTCACTTCTGTCATATATGGGAAAGTAAACGATGGCACAGTAAAATACCATTTTTAATTGCAACAATGATGGATTGGAAACTAGAGCCCAGAGATCTTGGTGCTTGAAATTATAATATATGTTGCTTATGGTGTACTTTAAAAAGTATTTTCATACTCCATGATTCATTCGATCCTCATAGTTTTCTTGTGAGGTAGATCAGGTAGATATTATTATATCCAAAGCCACAGAGAGGATAAATTAAGCACCCTAGGTCACTGAGCAATTGAGCAACAATGCCCTCTCTCTTTCTTCTTCCTTATTTTCCTCTGAAGAGGAAAGGCTATTGTCAAGCTTTACTTTAGGGCTCAATAGTCAATCAGTCAACAAAGGCAGGGAGCAACTGGAAGAGAGATAAAGTTCCCTCCTGCAATTGGGAGACCATGGAGCTGCTGCCCACTCTACCAGCCCCATATGCCCCTGGCAGCCGGCTTCAGAAATGGAAAGGCAGCACCCAAGGTCTTTGGTTCAACCCCCTCAGAATGGGAGCCAACCCTCTGCCATGTCCATAACCACTGACTGATTTTCCTTGAGCATCTAGAAATGTATTGGGAATACTCTCCTTACTGAAAAGTTTCGATGAATCATAGAAAGGCAAAGTATCTCTCTTTACCTGAAGACCTAGGGAGTTTTCTTTCAACACAGGATGGATCAAATCATGATTTAAGTGAGATAAAAAAAAATGTCAGTCTCACTCACACACATGATTTCAATGACTGATTTGTATACCAATGAATATCAAATCTAATCTTGTAATTCTCTCTTCTGAACTTAAGATCCATGTGTCAAACTGCCTACTGATCATTGCCAATGGTATGTAGTCCCTCCATACATATCTTAAATTCAACAGACTCAAGACCAAATTCATCATTGTCCCCACCTTAATCTATGTTACATATTTCATATCTGTTTTTGCTCATTTATCTGGTTTCCCAGGCCAGAAAATTGAGAGTCATCCTTGAACACCCCTTTTCTATTATTCTCCCATAACCTATCACCCAAAGCTATCAATATAGCTTCTAAAACATCTCTCTTCTCCATTCTCTTCTCTCCATTCCTATTGCTACTGCCTGGGTTCAGGACCTTGTCATCAAACCTCCTGTTTTGTGGTCTCCCTGGCTTCATGCGCTCCTCCATCTTTCACTTGAGGCTTATGACATTTCTATAACACAAATCTGATCATATCTTTGCCCTACTTAGAAGTTTGCTAATGGTTCTACTCTGGCTATAGGATCAAGTTTGAATTGACCAGTAGGCCCCTGCTTTGCCCTTCAAATGTATCTTCTGCTACTCCTACTCATATATCCTGGACTCCAACCACATCAGACTACCTGTCCCCAGACAGTTCTGACTTTCCTCATGCCTTTCTCTTGGCCTAGGAAGCCTCCACCTGATGCCTGTTCTCTGCTTGTGAATACCTACTTCTCCTTCAAGTTCCAGCTCAAACGTTACATCCTTTCTTTACAGCTCTCTCTGATTTCTCCAGGGGGAAACAAACCCTCCTGCTTCTGTGCTCCCATGGCTCCAGAGTCACCTACAGTTGGACACATACGTTGAAAATAGCTCCTGTCTCAAGCTATTGTAATTGCTTGTTTTTCACAAATAAAACAAACTTGGAGGTAGAAGAGGCGGGTCTTATCCAACCCTCCTCCATCCTAAACACATTGCATAATATTTGGCACTTAGTTGGTTTTTATTGGATACTCATTGAATCTGTATTTCACTAATGAATTCATTTAATCATTCAGCCCCTGTATTAGACCCTGGGAATATGGTGGTGAACAAGCAACGTCTGGCCCTGGTCCTCATGGAGCCTCCCATCAATGCTTAGATTGGTAGGGGATACCCACTAGTAATACTGAATTCCCACAGAACGTGGTAGGTGTACGGTTTGAATTTAAGTTGTCAGGCAGCAGAGCATAGAGGTAAAGAGTATGGTCTCTTCACTGGAATTGGGCTAGCCTGGGTTCACATCCTGGTTTCACCATTTATTAACTGTGTTGTTTCAGGCGATTTACCTAATGTCCCTGTGTCTTGCTTTCCTCATCTTTAAAATGGGAATTATTATGGTCTTTACCTTAGAGGGCTGTGAGGAGGATTATATGAGTCAATATTTGTAAAGCACTTAGTGCCTGGCATATACAAAGTGTTTAATAAAATAAATTAAAGGAAGTCTATGGGAGAGTACAAAGAAACTCAAATTGCTCACTTTGAGGGATAATGGGGCTGGTCTTGTTCCCTCCTTACCAGCTCCGATTTTACCTCTTCATACATGACCTTCTCCATTCCTGTCACTTTAGGTTTACAGGGGAAAGAGAAAGATAGGAATGCCCCTTCAGGGTGACTGTACAGCCCAACCCCTTGCCACTTTCTCTAGTTACCTGTCTCACATGCCTGGAGCCTCAGCCTTGCTCAGGGTCAGTGGCCTCCATGTGGCTAGGGCTGAGTCATGTAGCCCTGATAAGTGGGCTTTAGGTACTTCTCTTTTGTTTTACCAGACCCATCTCTCTTCCATCCCTCACTAGGTTCTTACCCCGTATTTGCCTGTTTTTATCACAGAGGACTGTGAGGGTCCCTGGAACTTGTAGGCAGACATTTTGCAAGGCCCTCACAGCTTCTGGGCAACTGGGGTCCTTGGCCCCAGCCATTTCTTCCCTTGTCACCTCTTTTACTCTGGCTACCACCCCTGTGGAACCTCTGAGCCCAGTAGTGTCAGAGAGTGGGAAAGGGGAGAAGAGAAAAAATAGCTAATAGCCTCAGTAATTATTTATATATTGCTTAATTTATTTCCTGAGACAACAGTTTTGCCATATTTGCTGGACTGTATGTCTGCCGTCTCAGCTTTGGCAGGCCAATTATGTCACTGCTTTAATGACTCCAGAGGTGTGTCTCTGAGAAGTCATTCTAATTGCCTCTGCCTCCTTAGCTTGGTGCCAGGGGTTCTATGTCTGTCTGGAGGCTGTGGCTGGCCAATAGGAAGGCATTCAGCCCTCTGCCCACTGCTCACTTCTGCTGTTCTTGGATCAGAGCTCTTGAGACCTACTGCTGGCCCCAGGGAGAGCTAGTAAACGCTCCCACTTTGCCAGAGATGGGGAGGGAGACAGACTCAGAGATGAAGCATGGCAGGTGCATGAAACGCTCCAATTAACAGTAAAGGGGCTGGGAGGAATGCCAGGTGCATCTCACCTGGCCATCTAGCTGTCAAGGTCACTGCACCCTTGAACCTCCTCTCAGAAGTTAACTGGGTCCTTAATGATCCTTTAGATCTGGACAAGGATTTATAAGCACGTTCACACACAGTTTTTCTTAAGACCCTTAAAACAATCTGATGAGGCAGTTGAGATATATATATATATATATATATATATATGTGTATATATATAAATAATCATCTATATATAAATGATATATATCTGATATACATATCAGATATATATTGATATATCTGATATATATATCTGATATATATATATATATATATATCAGAAGAATATATACATATTCTTCATCATTTTATAGGTGAAGAAATTGAGGCATAAAGAGGTTAGGAAATTTGCTCATGATATAAGAACTCTGATCTTTCCATTCCAAGCCCATGGTCTTTTCACCATTTCAGAGATCTCTCTTCTGTCCTTCCTGCTCTGCCATCCCCAGAAGGGTAGAGATGTGCTGCTTTAACAGCCTTACCTTTCTTTATGTGCCCCTCTTTCCATTTATAATGACTTCCCTGCTGTCTCCAGTGTGTTCTAGTGGTACAGGAGGCCTGGGCAGTGTCCTATACCTGAAATCTCCCTCTTTTCTCCTTCCAGAGAGAAAAACAGCTGAAAAATGTAGTTCATACTGTTGCACTGACAGTTGATCCTTGGTAGCAAGCATCGCATGCATGTCCCAGGGAGTTCATCTTTTGAATAAGGACTGAAGCTTAAAGGACCAAAGCTTGAATGATGG
Organism: Propithecus coquereli; assembly: GCF_000956105.1. Classification (NCBI taxonomy): domain Eukaryota; kingdom Metazoa; phylum Chordata; class Mammalia; order Primates; family Indriidae; genus Propithecus; species Propithecus coquereli. The sequence continues at coordinate 8,681,725 of NW_012134303.1, forward strand.
GGAGTCAGACATCAAGGTCGAGTCATAGTGGGTAGAAGAAAGCATTTTGGGTATGAAGATAGCTGGAACTCTCTATTTTCAAAGGCTGCTCACTTGCTACAGGGGCAAGAGAAGTGTGTGAGGTTCTGGCTTCTGACATCTGCCTGCAAGGGACCCAGTTAGTGCTGCTGCCTTTCTGGCTGGTGAGCATCAAGGGATTGCACACATCAGCTCAGCCTCCACTGCTGGGACCACATGGGACCCTCTGTTCTGAGTAGAGGACCAAACTACTCTCAGAGAATATGATTGGGAAGAGCCCTGGGCCTGGAGTAGAGGGCCTTGGGTTCTCATTCCAGGTTTTCCATTGTTTCATTGGGTAAACGCCTTTACCTCTCAGGTCTCTTTTGCTGTCTTCAAGACAGGGTCTAGCTCTCTCAAAAGAAAAATAAACATTCACATTTGGATGGTGGTTTATGCTTCTCACACACAGTTATCTTGTTTAATCAGCAAGTATGCTTCACACTGAGAAAGAGGGAACAGTCTTAGGGAGGTTATGTGATTTGCCCAAGGTCTTATGACCAGTAAGTGACAGAGCTAGGATTCAAGCCTAATTTTGTTGGAAGCCATGCTTCAAGGTCTTTATATATTTATTAAGTGAGGATGACGATGCTGCTGCTGCTGAAGGCAGCTAATGAGTGTTTATCATGAGTCAGGCTTTGTGCTAAGCACTATTATTTAATCCTTCCAACAACTCTATAAGGACGGCATTACTATTATCCTCATTTTACAAATGCTAAAAGCTGAGGCTCAGAATGGTTGAGTGCCTTGTTTAATTAAGGTCACACTCCTTAACTAGATACCACACCAGTAAGTACTAGCAAGTAGCACAGCTAAGGCTTAAACCTAGGACTCTCGACTCCTAGTGTAGTGCTCTTGACACCATGGTAGTCTCCTTAAAATGCTAGATGGGAAAGTGCTTTGGGCATGTGTACACTATCTGAATGCAAACCATCCCTCTATGTTCTTTTAGCACAGTGGTCCCCAATGTATGGTGAGTTGTATGATTATTTTATTACATATTACAATGTAATAATAATAGAAATAAAGTGCACAATAAAGGTAATGCACCTGAAGCATCCTGAAACCATCCCCCCAATCCCTGCCCTGGTCCATGGAAAAATTGTCCTCCATGAAAATGGTGCCTGGTGCCGAAAAGGTTGGGGACTGCTGTTTTAGCAGACCTCCAAATGAGCCTGGAGCCTCTAAGGGGAATGAACACTTGTCTGAACCCCAGGCCAAAAGGTCAGGGCAAGATGGCGAAGTGTCTACAGGAGACCCACTTTCCTCAGCAGGAGGCTCAAGCTCTCTGGAGGAAGCATGTGTGGAATCTTCAGAGCTGCCCTGACTATGTGTCAGCTGAGCTACAAGTCTCCAGGGGGCTTGGTTGGTACCTTTTTGGGAGCACTTGTTCCATTTCTTCCTTATCATCTAGACTCCTAGCCAAATCATTTGTTTCCTGTATCTGTAACCTCCTCAGGCAACATCCCCTTTCCCACCTCTGCTCTGCCTTTAGTTTGCCCAGGCAGGAGTTGGCCTGTTAGCCCTGTAACTTTACCCCTGGAGTCTCATGGGAGCCAAACCCAACACACCAGCTGTTGTTATAATTTATTTGGATCCATGCCGGACACCATAAAGCTTGCGTCCTGCATCTCGCAAATTAAAAGGGATTTTATTGCTGAGCTCATGGAGTTCTGAAAGGTACTCAAACCATCTCTAGCACCAGCCCCCATCCTTCAGCACTATCATTCTCTCTCCATAAAAGTCACAGTTTATGTTCCTCCTCAGAGCTTTCCAATGTACCGTCTGTCTCTATTATGTTGAATGAGATTTCAGGGAAAGAAAGCCAGAAATGTCTGGGGAGGCTGTGCCATTGTGCAAACTGGATACCATACGAGGCAGGGTAATGATGAGCAAGCTGCAGAACCTTCTAACAAGACCAGGGTTTCAGAGCCAGTGGTTCCAAGGATGGGCTAGTATGGGAATAAATGGTTGTCAATGGTGGTGCTACATTTTCCAAGTCTTTCAACCCAACCAGAAGTCCTGACCCAACTTACCTCTCCATTTCCTGGATTTCTTTTTTCAGTCGTTTGAGCACCTCGAGAATAAGTCACATGGCTGTGCAGATTTGGGTCACCAAGTTCTGATTTTCCAAGCTCCGCCAAGCCCATGGGGCCACTCCTTACACATTCCTCTTTGGACTCTCCTTAGTTAACTTCCTTCTGAAAGTCCCATCACTATCAATGAGTTGATAGTATTCTATCAACTCCCCTACCCCTGCCTCACAAAAGAAAAGCTTGTCTCCAATCCCAATAGGAAAGAGTCTTGGAGGTATGAACTTCTTCCATCCCATGTCAAAGCTTATATTTGTATCCAACTCTATTTTATTTTTTGAGGAAGAAGTGTTCCTACTCCTCTCTAAAGCTAATCTCTCCATCTTTGCTTTTGATCTTCCACCTCCTACCTCCTCAGCATGTGGTTTCATTTTCTTCCCTCCCAGATGCTCAATCTTCATTCAATTCTCTCTTTCTCAGCCCTTGAATGTGTTCACGTCTCTCCATTAAAATTAAAAATCCCCCCCTCCAAAGCTACTTTCTCTATCATCCTCAACTCCACTGCTCTAACCACTATGTTATTCAGAACCCTTTGAATTATAAAGTCCAATAGCTACAGCTCTTATTGCTGCTGATACCCCCCACCTTTTGGGAGCTCTTGTGAGATCAATCTCCTCTCTCTCCCTTAATTTCATGTGCCCATTTCTAACTCCTCACCTTTGATCACACAATTTCTCTCATCCGAAATGCATTCTCTGATACATTTCCAAATGTCATTCATCATTCAAGGCTAAAATACCCATAAAGCTTTCCTGACTTCTCTAGTCAACAAAATAAAGTATATTTTGGAACTTAGAACTTACATTTTTAAATTGAATATCATTATTACATATTTCATACTTTATAATGCATCTGTCACAAGTCTGTAAGTTGTACTGAGCATGGAATGTTCTTGTGAGTTCCCTATAGTGCCTTGCACAGGTCTCCTTTCGCCTTCAATCACTCTTTCTCTGAGTCTTCTCCCTCCTCTAAACATGGACCACAAGGTTAAACTCTACCTGCTTTTCTCTCTCTTCTTTCTTCCTTACAGATGTTTAATCTATTTTTAGAGACCAAATTTTATATACTTATGTCTATGACTTTCCAAATTTTCCTCTCAATTCCTAACCTTTCTCTTGAGCTCCGGTCTCACATCTCAAATTGTTTGGTAGTCATCTTCACTAGGATGCCTCACACTGACTCCAAACCTAATACTATACCAAAGCTTCAACTCGTCATTTTCCCATCTCACTCCAACTTCCCATTTCCTTATGGTACGACCATCTTTCTGTTACTTTGCAGAGAGGCAAAACTTGCAGTCACCTTTGACTATCTTCATCACACAAATACAGCAATACACCACAATATATAGACTGTTCCTTCATAGTGTATTTTATACCCCATCCTTTCCAGATCCATCACTGCAATGTAACAACAACCATAATGACTAGAACAGTTAACATGGATTAAGTGTTTACTATAGTCAGGTGCTGAGCTAAGTGCTTTATGCATGTTAACTCATTTCAACTTCATAGCATTCTTATAAGGTAGATATTTTTAGTTTCTTCTTTTCATAGATGAGGAAATTAAGGCTTAGAGTGGCAGAGCTAGAGTCACACCCAGATGAGTTTGTACCCACATTCCCTAGTTAACCACAGTGTTACTCCTTATGCCTAGATTTCTATAATTGCTTCCTAACCGGTATGCCTGCCATTGCTTGCTCCTCCCTCAATCCTTCCTGCACACCATTTCCAGAATAATCATTCTGAAACGTTGCTATCATTATTTCATTTCTCATTTCCAAGTCCTTTTGTATCTCCCTGTCATTCACTAAATTAAATCCAGCCATAGCCTGACATATGAAGTCCTCCAATGTCTCACCACCACCTATCTTCTCAGCTATATCTCTTGGAAGTGCCTGCATATATTTCCATGAATGGCTTAACCCACAATGCCCTAATTTACCACACTAGGATTTCACTTCATGTTTGCTTCCAGCATCCCGCTCACTTCTGACCATGTTGTAAGTTCCTAGGGGGAAAAGAATGGGCATGCATGTTTGCATTCCTCACAGTGCCGCCCACCTAGTCCACACTGGCGAATATCTGCCAAGTGATTGATAGTAAGGGCTCCATTGCCACTTCAAGTATTGAACTGTTTAATTACTCCTTAACACTCTCCTCTCTCTTTCCTCCCCACTAGCCCTCTCATTTTTCTCTTCCCTGGCATAACTGCCCCACAACAAATGTGAAAATCCTCTCTTACGCAACATCAACATCCTGGGATAACCTTTACCTACCCATCAACACTTCATCAACCTTTTCCTAGGTTTATCCCCCAACACACATTTTTACATTCCTGTCAATCTTTCTTCATTGCCTGGTGTTCATCATTAGACTAAAAGCTACTAATCTAGGAGAAGTTTCTGGAGATGACCACTGTGTGAAGACAACAGCACAGTCTAAAGCATAACGTTCTTTGGTGGCTCTTGAGGTTAAATATTTTCTGGAAGCTGCAGACTTTCAGGCCATGTTCAGCACTAGCTAGGTTCTCCTGAGCCACTGGATCCATGAGATGCCGATGGAAGTGACAACTGGGAAGCTCAGTTTCAAATCCTGGGATGCTACAAATCTTCAGATGTTCATGTATCGCAGAGAGAAAGCATTCTCATTTTTATTGGATTTTTTAGTTTTTCTTTGGATGCTTGCTGTTTTCTGGGCATTGCCATGAATGAGGGAAGACAATGTCAAGGGACAGCATGGAATTCCCTTATAGTTAGAAAAAATATGCTCAGAAAGGTCAAGATTTTTAGGCGTGGGCAGAAATTCACTTATTTATAAGGATTCTGAAATATTTACAACATCTGGCCAGTGGTTCCAACCATTTAAAGCAACATTTATCAAAATTTTGACAATAACCCACTGCAAGAAAAACATTTTCATCGAACCCAGTATACCCCCAAACATGTACATGTACGTACACCTACATACTCACACACATGCATTACTGAAAACACATTTCATGAAACAATGCTTACTCTTACTACATGGGATTCACATTTTTTCTATTTTATTCTATTTCATTTAAAAATAGTGGTTATGAACTACTAAATTGATTTCACAGTACATTAATAAATCATTGCCCACAGCTTGAAACACACTGGATAAAAGGATGGAAACAAAAAAGAGGATAATATGATGTTCTGTTTTCTGCTACTAGAAGACAAGTGTATATTGCATGCTACTGATATACTGGAAAGAAGACATTCTTTAAGTTATAGTTGAGGACCAATATTAATAGCAGTGATGGCAAAAATAATTAACTCTGGTGTCTTGATTTTGTTATCAGCTTTACTCATTTCTTCATTTAAACAAAATTTGTCATTTTTTGTTTTCAGTACCTATTGCTATGTAAGATGCTACCTGACTAACTATATGGTAGTCTGTTTCAATGTTTACAATTATGTAAAAGTTCAAAGTTTTTTTGTAAGATAGAAGACTGTGTCAATTTTTTCAAAGTTTATTTATAAATAAGATATTGGGCTTATTGATACTAAAATACGATCACCTCATTACCATATGGAATAATAAAACTATATTTCATGAATTTATGGTCTTTTCCCCACTGTCCATTGTGGACATTTTCTTTCTTCTTCCTCCTCTCCTCCTCTTCCTCTCCTTCCTCCTCCTCCTTCTTTTTCTTCTCCCTTTATTTATTTTTTTCCTTTTCTGTTTTCTCTTCATCTTTCTCCTTCTTTTCCACCCTGCTCATGTTTGTGCTTCCTAATATTTCAAGACTCTTGGATGCTCAGATAAAATTGATGGGATCCATAACAATACTTAATCCTTAAGGTTATATAATATAGAGTATTTAAGTGAGCATCATGGGGCCAAAAGGATTATAAAGCATTGTAGAAAGTAGGAGGAGTCACCAGTTGCTTGGGTAACTGATTGGCCCAAAGATCTGTCATTTAACACAGATGTTAGTTCTTCCAAAGTTGCACTGTAGTGAGAATGCAACAAAAGGACAAAATAGATTTGAGCTGTAGTTTGAGAGATTTTGTAAAGATCTTTCTGTACAACTATTCATAGTTGCTTATATTTTCATTCAGAAATTTTAGAGGGAAACAAATCAAATGAGGGAGGGGTGGTAGCAACCAGGCAGATGAGAAACAGAGTGGAAGCAAGCTTTTTTCCTGAATACTCTTTTATATATTTTGATTTTTGAACCATGAACATAAATTACCTCTTCAAAAATGTAAATATAAAAGAGAAAATACACAACAACAACAAGGAAAACAAAAATAACAACCAAAAGCCCTTCTGTCCATGAAGAGGCAGTACAATGTAGGCCAACAGGAAAAATGCAGGATTTGGAGGAAGATAGACCCATGTTCCAATCCTGCCTCCACCAGTTACTACTAGCTGTGCAATATTAGGCATGCCACTTAACTTGCCTGATTCTGTTTCCTCATCTGTTAAATGGGAATAATAATACCTATCATATAGACATTGTAGGGAAGATCATTTAAGATCATGTATTTGTAGCACTCAACACATAGAAGAGTGTAGTAGACAAGATATGCCCCCCCAAATATGTCAATACCCTTATCCTCAAAACCTGTGAATATGGTACGTTATATAGTGAAAGGGATTTTTCAGATGGAATTAAAGTTGCTAATTCACTGACCTTAAAATAGGAGATTATCCTGGATTGTCTGGGTAGGCCCAATCAGTGTAGGCGGAAACAAAGCAGAAGAGGAAGGCAGAATAGTCAGTCAGAGAGAGATGCAAAGGAAGAAAAGGCAGGAGAGATTCAAAGTGTCAGAGGCACTTAACTGGCACTTGCTAGCTTTGAAGTCAGAGGAACCGGACCATGGGCTAAAGAATGTGAGTAGCCTCTAGAAGCTAGGAACAACCTTTAGTTGACTCCTAACAAGGAAATAGGAACCTCAGTCCTACCACCTCAAGGAAGTGAATTATGCCAACGATCCGAATAAGCAAGGGAAATGGATTCTCCCCTAGAGATTTCAAAAGGGAATGCAGTCCTGCTGACACCTTGATTTTAGCCCCGTGATCCCTGGGTCAGCCTTCTGACCTACAGGACTGTAACAATAATAAATATGTGTTGTTTTAAATTGATAAGGTTGTGGTAGTTTGTTATGGTAGCAATAGAAAACTAATACAAAGATGGTCAATAATTGATAGCACTTGCTATTGTTTATTTAGGGCAATCACAGAAATCTTAAAAATTAGAGATCCATATTGTCTATTATAAGATTATTGATACTATACTAATCTGATACTCTTGGAAATCATGGTTGTTGGGTGACTTCGGTACCAATAGAAGCTGGAGGTCTCAAACGTGCCAAAGGACTGGGACCCAGAGGTGATGGTGTCCATCTCTGTGTCTTTGCAATCAGTCTGCCCAGATTGCATATGCCAATCAAAAGTCTTTATAGAATCAATTGCTTAGTGCTTTATTGGAACTTATAAATACTGCATGTGTTATATTTTACTGGTGAGAAAATTGAGCAAGTAGGTAGCATCATGGGCTGAGAGGAGGTAGGAGTTGTTTAATTTTTTTTAACCTATAAAATACTGATAGGGATAGTATATACTTGAGTCATTAAACTGTGTAAAATGAACAAGTTATGAGGTAGGGGTTATTATTCACCCATTTTACAGATTGTTATCAGGCCTGAACCCCAGTAATATTTATTTCTGACCCTAGAATGCTATTTCAGTCTTAAATTGTTTCACAGTTTCTCCACTGAAGGATGTGTATGTGCGTGTATGTGTGTATGTATGTGTATGTGTGTACGGGTCTGTACCTGCATGCAAACATGCAGAAAGAGCCTCACTATTGACTTTCTAACATGGCGATATTTTGAGACATGCTTTATAGAATAGGGCCACTCTAACTTCAGTCCTGTTCCATGGAGTGATTTCACCAGGGATTGTAATTCTTTCTGAACAATGTTTGTTTTGGGGCCTCCATTATATTTAAACACATTTTAATGTTGTGTGTCATTCTTAGCGTTTTATCTGTGGAAAGGCCAATAAGATTCACATCAATTAGAAATAGATGCTAAGTGCCCCAAGATATCATATCCAGTGGCTATTTTCCAGCAAATGAAAATTATTGACCAAATCATATGAAGTATAAAATCTTTTATTTATTGATTGTTCACCATATGCCAGTGCCTTATAGTGTCTTATTTAATTTTCACAACAACCCAATGCCAGTGAGTACTATCATTAATCCCATTTTACAGATGAGGAGTCTGAGGCTCAGAGGCAAAGTAACTTGTGCATGTTTACACAGGTAGTAATTTGTGGGCAGAGTCAGGATTTGAACTCAGGTTTGTGTGAATTCACAAACCCAGGTCCTCTGGTAAACAGAACGAATCCTATTATCTGACACCCCTTGAACAAATTCTCTTGCCCACACTTAGGGCTTTTACACTGGATAACGAGAGCAGTGGACCTGGGGAAAGTTTATATTTTTATTTTTTTAAATGATAAGCCACATGAATTATCCCTAAATTCCCAGTAGGTAATTGTTTATTTTCAAATGTCTTTCAGATGCTTTTTTTGGTAAACTCTAGCCCAGTGCTTCTTAAATTTTAGTATGAAAACAAATCACTGGGGATCTTCACAAAAAGGAGATTCTGATTCAGTAGGTCTGGGGAAAGGCCTGAGATTCTACATTTATAGATAACTCCCGGGGGACAGTGGCATTCCTGGTGTGGGATCCACACTTGAAGTAGCAAAGCTCTAGCCCACCTAGCCTCTTTCCTAACCTTGTGATGTCCTCACTATAATGTGGAAGCTCTTTATATCATCCTTCCAAACTGTAGTAAACATGTTTGCATTGGCCTATTCTCTCAGATCCTAAATGAAATGAGGGTGGGATTAATGGGAATTAAGCAGCAAGGTTAAAGAATGGAGGTAGGTAACAATTAACCCTCTGCAAAGCTTTCCCTCTTCTCATACTTTGCTACAAAAACCACTTGTCTGTCTTTTCTATTTCCTTTGTTTTAATTTTCCAGGAAGTACGTGACTATGTGTGTGTGTGTGTGTATCTGTGTGTGTCTGTGTGCACGTGCTCATGCATGCGCATGCATTTGAGGGTGCTGATTGTGAGACTGCAACTGAGTATATAGAGCCACAGGCACCGGATTCTACCAGCTTCCATTCTACAAAACTATTAATACTACGGAACAGCAGAGACTGGGATTTCTAGATGCCTTACTGTTGATGCTTTGAGCCAGATCAGCTACATAAATGTGAGCAGCTAAATTTTTGTCATGTTTAATTCTACCTTCCTTCCGAGTATTATAACTGTGGGCACATGCCATGTTTTCTTAGCTGGCAAGATAGGATTGTGTGCGAGTATGTGTGTGTGTGTGTGTGTGTGCGTGTGTGTGTGTGTGTGTTGGGGGGCAGGTGGTGAGAATATAAGTCACAAAGACATGGCAGTAACATGCAATATAAACATGTAAATATAAATATGGGATGGAAGTAGAGGGTTGTGATCTTGGTAGATTTTGTTTAAGTTTCCTCTAAATTTCTTGGGAAGATCTCTAGAGAGCTTCAGAAGGTTTATTCAGTATTAGCAGGCAGTCCTGGGTTCTGATTTTGACTCTGTCATTAGCTAGTTATGTGATTTAGGCAAGTCATTTCTACTCTCCGGGCCTCAAATTATCTATAGGTGAAACGAGGGGATTAGACCTTGTCAAGATCCCTGCTTGTTTCTTACCATCATTTTTTTCTTTGCCTTTGTTAAGCCAAAAAGCTGGGGCAATTGCATTGGCCACCAGTATGCAAGAGCCAACTCCATGATGGGTGACAGAGAGCCAAACCTAGGAAACTTGCAAAGTTCCCTTGACCCAGTGAACTGTAATTTGTGTTTAGCCCCATCAGCTTTTATAATATTTTAAAATTATTTGTTCTCATCCAGTTGAGCATAATGTACATGTCTGTTTATAAGACCACAGCTGAGTCATTCAGGAATCATTCCTTGCTGGCACGACAGGTCTGCTGGTCTCATTGGACAAAGGGCTTGAGTGGTCCATCAACAGAAGGAAAGCTTCATGAGTTTTAAAAAGTTTTAGAAGGGATGACACTATGGATGCATCAGCTATTAAGCTCTGGACATAATGGCTAGCCTCAGTTTAGCCTTTATCTGGAGTTGATTAGCTGCAACTTCTTCCTAGAATGAGGCATTATTTCTGTCTGCAGGCTGCAAACTTTGTCATGTCTTTCTTGAAAACCTGGAAAATGATTGGGCCAGATTAGGTTGGTGGTACCTTAGGGCACAGGGTGCTCTGGGGAGAGAGGTCCTGCCCCTCATATTCCCCATCGGTGAGCAGGAGGCATCTGAACAGCTTAGTGTACTCAGCTGAAAACAGGAACCTGTGGCAGAAGTAGAGCAGGCAGAAACGCTTTGGTCCATCTCCTTCAGCAATGGAGCCATGGCAAAAGACAAATTAGAATGTTTGAAAGAAGGCAGGAGGGAAGTAGCATGACACATCTGAAATATCCACTTGATAATTAAGCACCTGAATGGCTTGCAGATTAGAATTTAATATGCCAAAGAGTGAAATGAGATGGCAACACTGAAAATGTCTTCCAAGTTTCCCAATTCCCTGGTTCTAAGGAATTCTATCACTGTTTACTCAGTGTTTATAAGTCAAATTGTAGGCAATTTTAAGGTGCTTCACATCTGAGTTAATTTTTCTGGACTAATTTAATTCCCAGCCAAAGCAAACACCTGGATGGTTTTCTTTCCATGTGTTTCAAAACATCTTTGGTTCTCTCCTATTCCTCTCCTCTTCCTCCCTCTGCATCTCTAATTTCCTGGCTCAGCCTTCCCTAAGCACTGTGGTTCTGCATGCCATTCTGGTTTTAGTTGTTAGCTCTAGAATGAATAGAATCACAGGATTCTGGCTCTTATGACTGGAAAGGACGGCAGATACTATCTGGTCCAAGTGTCTATGTTAAAACATACACTGAAGCCAGGTGAATCTGTATCAGTTAGACTGTGGGCCACATTTGTTCAGAATCCCTGCACCTGCCCACCTCCTTGTTTCCTGAGTAACCATAGGTCAGGATGCACTTCAGCAGCCCGGTACTCACATCACCAAGAACAGAGCAAAGACCTACACTGTAGGTTTCATTCCTGTTGCTACTTCCCCAATCATGAAACTGCCGGATCTTTCCTACCTGTCTGCAACCTGGTCTTTGCAATCTATGGGGAAGTGTAATTTTAACCTAAGAAGATATTTGCTTACAATTGCCTAAAAAAGTAACAGAATGGGTACCTTCTGTAATCCTCGGTTCTGCTCTGTCTCTCAGCAATGAGCATTAGAACAAATTGCCTGATGCAACATAAACAGTTCCACTTAATGCAGAATCTGTTTCTTTCATTTGCTCAGTTGGAAGGAGGTAATTCATTGTATTTCGGTAACGTAGTAATAAATAGAAAGTTCAACAGAAGAGGCTGGATGCTTTGGAAGCACAAATTCAACCCTCCCCCGCCTCCACATACACTACGAAAGCACAGAGCCCAGATTGTATGGGGTTGAGCCAGGTCCTTGAAAAAATACACACACATGCACACACACTACACGTATATACACATATATGTAAAGTTTATGAAAACAGCATCTCCCAGGGACCAAAGCATAGATTTTAAGTGACATTCAGTTCTTCCTTCAACCTCACAGGCAGAGCATCAGAGACTCCTTTTGACCCTGTGAGTTTCCTTTATCCCAGGGTAAATATTTGCTTTGAATCCAACTTGGTACTACGTGAATGTAATTACCATGCCTTGTGATTTAGAATATGCAGATTTTAAAGACTGGATGAAAGGGACCATTTGACATTATTTATATCTCAGCTTTTTAAGAGTTTATAGGAAAGGAGACATGATATAGATCTTCCGTAGAACATCAAAAAAATCTAAGAGACCAAAACCAGACAATGATGAATGCTGATATATAAACCTGTCATTCCTGCTAAATGCCATGAAGATAAATATATTGCAATAGACAAGTGAGTCTGGGTGCTATGTCAGTGTAGTAATTATTTCTCATCTGAAGCCAGGACTAACACACACAGTCTCTAAAGGGAGCATTATTGATTAGTCTGTGTCTCTCCTACTCATATCTTATAATAAACTCAGGTAAAGTTCACAGATCCTGTCTCCCAGGCTGGTTTCTCAGTTCCAGGCTTTTAATGAGGAAGTGATAACCTTGCTAAACGCTTGACCACCACCAGGGTACATAACTGTAGCTCAAGGATCTCAGGTTGGCAATGGGGAAAAGTCCTTCTCTCAAGTCTCATTCTAAGAGACCATGGAGAAAGATCAGGATCTGTGAATTCAGCTCAGTACCTGCATACGTGGGACATGATGATGCCCATTTGCCCAAGTGAATGTGTGTGTGGTGGGGAGAGAGCTGTCCACTTTGGAGTAGAGATCTGACTGATGTCCCCCATTTGCATTTCATGGTTCCTTTAAAGAAGCCAAGCAAACGAATCGAATCTGGACATTTCTTAAGTTTGAAGGATACAAAACAGAAAGGTTTTGGTCCCTGAGCCTTCATGAGCCGACCCCCGGCTCTGCCTCTGAAGGTGGCTTTTGGCAAAGGGCAAGTATCCCTATTCCCACACCCATCTCAGCCGGATTCTGAGGAGGCCTGGCAGCAGGTTTCCTGGGGAGCTGAATATATACCCAAGGATAGAGCAAATCACTGTCCAGGGATAGAGCAAAGCTCTGGTTTGGGAGAATATTCCCAGTGAGAAGGATGCTTTTGGCCATTGCAGACAGCACCTTGTCTTATCACCCCTCAAGCTTCCCCCTGTTGCATCTCTCTTCTTGTGTCCCAAAACAATCTGTTACTGGCCTCTCTCTGCTCCCTACCACCTGGAGCCCACAGCCAGCCAGCCAGCTCCTCCCAGCCCACAGCAGCCTAGCGCCTTCATTCAATCCGTACTTCGGCGCCTCTCTCCCCTTGGCAGCGCAACGGCAGCGAAGCGGACGGCACCAGGCCGCCTGTCGACTTACCCCCGGCCAAGTGGTTTCTTCAGATCTGTGTCGTCTGATGTCCGCGAGCCAGGACGCGTGGCGCTGCACCTTGCTGGACTCCTCTACCGCGGCGCGCAAACTGCAGCCGCCTGGGACAGCCCGGGGCCTCGAGGCTGCCGGGTGGGCGGGCGGATGAGCACGGAGAAAGGGGCGGGGTGCGGAGAGGAGCCCAAGTACTGGCTCCTTACCTTGGTTTCCCCCTTCGCGCCTCAGTTATTCCCAAACTTCTCCGTGACAGGCTGGCCCTCCTCACCTTTCACCTTCGCCAGCGCCCCGAAACTCTTTGCTCTACCCGTGCCCCTGCCCTGTTCTTGCTCGCTTCTCCCGGTTCTCTGACCCAACCTGAGCCCCTTCAAACGCACGCACACCCTTAGCGCAGCCAGCCACACACAATAAGAGCAAGGGAAGAAACTGACGCGGGGGAAACTGACAGGGGTAGCTGACTCCGTAGTGTGAAGGAGAGGGAGAGGGTGGGAGGGAGGAGAAGGGGGAGAGGGGAGAGGGAGAGCGAGGCAGCGAGAGCGAGCTAGAGAGCGAGCCGCATTCACACTCTTACACGCACACTCAAGCTCCAGCTGCTAGGTAGCGGCTGGCAGGAGCCCCGGCCACCCCTCCAAATCCCTTTTCTAGACTAGAGGTTTGTGTCCCCTTCTACCGCTTCTGGAAAATGCTATACAGGGAAGGAGAGAGAAAAGCAAAGAGGGGTGGGGAAGGGAAATTCGAGGAGGCGCACTCCCTTTCTCCTCCCCACCCCTAGCTCCAAAAATGTCCAACCCTGAGCTCTTCTTTTTCCCTTCTATCTGCGCCTGGCTTCCTTTTGCTCAGGTTCTCTTTCTCCCTCCCGTTGGGGTGGCTGCGAGCTGCGGAGAACCCGTCGCGGTTGTGATGTGGGGCGTGTGTGTGTGTGTGTGTGTGTGTGTGGAGAGAGAGAGAGAGAGAGAGAGAGAGAGAGAGAGAGAGAGAGAGAGAGAGAGAGAGAGAGAGAGAGAGAGAGAGAGAGAGAGAGAGAGAGAGGAGAGAGAGAGGGAGAGAGAAAGAGAGAGAGCGCAAGCGGGCGCACTGGTGGTTGGCGAAAGCACCTCTCACCTCCCCCAGCCCCCGGCCGAAGACTCTCTCACTCTCTGGGCTTGCGGATGGGGCGGGAGGGGCGGGGCGGGGGAGGCGGGAAGGAGGGGGAGGGAAAGAAGGAGGACGGGGCAGCCTGCAGGGGCAGCAGCTTCTGCCTTCTCTGCAGCTCAGTGGCCAGGGGTGGAAGGAAGCCGCAGCCGCAGCCCCAAGTCAGCCCCCCGCTGCCCCGTCCCACCGTCTCATCTCTCCCCCCTCGGTACGGAATTTTCTGTCTCGTTCGTTTTGCTTCCCCAGGCCTCCCCCTCCCCTGGGTGGTGGCAGAGACCGGAGGGGTGGAGGGAGGATAAGCGCGGGTGCGGGTAGAGGGACTGGAGCCCCTTGGGGCGGTTGGCTTGCAGAATTTCTCTTTGCCTCTTGGCCTGAGTGCTCCCTGCTTTGGGCAGTGACCTCTGCCCACCCCTTTCAGCCTGGGGTCTGGGCCGGCAGTGGGCAGGCTGCGTGCGCCGTCACCCATGGGTCATTCTGGGGGAAGGGGAGTTGAGCTGGCGGGCGGCCGGTGGGAGAACGGGACGGCAGGACCCTGAATCGCCAAGGCTGACCTGGAGTCGTATCCTGCCGGCTTCCATCCCTGGTGGGTCTAGTTTAACCCAGTCGGAGCGCAACCTAATTCTCCCATCCATGCCCCTCTCACCCATAAGGTAGGTCTCCCAAGACCCAGCCTAGATTGAAGCAAGGAGGGATAGTGGTATTGTAGGATGAGGGGCTAAGTTGCTTAGTGTTGGCTGGGGTGGGGGTGGTGTCACCGGACACTTGGGCGACTCTTTGATCTTTGCCCCTTTGTGTCACGCGACGCACCTCTCCACCCCAGTCTCTCACCCGGCACCCTGACGTCACAATGCCCACCCTCTTGAACCCTCCTGGAACTGACTAGATGGCCCCACCCCCATCACAAGCCTGAGATTTCGACCTGCAACCTGCAGGCGCTTAGGTCAGCTAGCTGGCAGCATCTCATGGCCCGGCCAGCCGCAGGGCCCCAAATCTCGGCTTTGTCTTTTATCTCCCTCTCGAGCTCTCTCTGGAAAAGGGAATGCGAGGCTCTGACTTTCTGGACACTCGTCTGTTACCTGAATCCCCTTTCCCTACTTATTCTCAGAACCATCCTGAGCTCCAAGAAAGCTCCGCTGTGCTTCCTTAAGCTGTCTCCTTAACCCCCTGATTAACCCCTTGGGCACGCACTGCGAGCCTGAATCGAGCTCCAGAAAAAGCCAGAACCGTCTCCCCTGCCTAAATGGCCAAGCGTTTCCATTGCCGAGCCCGTGAAGCTGGCATTAGTTATTTTAGTGAGAGCCCTAGGAACTCTCCTCCTAGGCTAACCTGGGAGAGTCCCTCGGGACACCAAGCAAGACAAGTTTTCCTGTTATCCTTAGTCCCCCCAGCGCCGAGGTGGTCCAATATTTTGGAGAGTATTAAGCTTTTGTATGGGAGCAAGCATTGGAGAAAAGTATTCCCTGAGAGAATGAAGAGTTTGTATCTAGGGGGAGGAGTATGGTGGAGGCAGGGGCGAGGGTGGAACCTCCCCCTCCCTTCTATTTAAATACTTCAGGAAGTGTTTCTAAAGATTGGCCTAGCGGGTAGCTGGGAAAAAATCACTTGATTCTGACACCTTTCTCTCATTCAAAGGCAGCTTTACTGTGGCCGGGCAAACTAATGTACAGCCTCCCAAACAAGAGAGGGATATATTGTGATTAAGCGAGTCTCTCCTTTGGCATGAGGGATGAGTAGGATATGTGATCATGGACAAGATTTTTGGGGCATCACCCTGTTTTTGGCCAAACTGCAGTTCAGCTGAGACTTCCACTTCAAGTCCAGGCTGCAACCAGAAGCAGTGCTCAGGAAGAAGGAAAGCTCTATTGTTGTGAGCCGTTTCCTTCAAGGGCCCCGTATACAGTGCAATTGTCTTTAATATATGGGGATTATGTGTGCTTCTGAATTTTGGTGCTTTCCCAGTGGATTGCAGATAAGACCAAAATTTCTCTGTCTGCTCCTACCCTATCCTGTTCCTGCCCTATTCTACTTACCTCTTAAGATCAAGGATATACAAAGGAAAATCCTTTTGAAAGGTAAAACACCTTACAAATGTTAGGCATTACTATATGAATTCCAGGACAAACCTAGCAGAGGATCTAGTGCAATTAAGAAGCTGATTTAGGCAGGGGCCCAAGCTTTGCCTAGGTTGCTTGTCAGTCTTGGAGCTTAGTGGCTCATCTTCTCTGTAGATATGGAAATATTCTGGTTTTCCACTTGGTGGCTGAGAATGTATGTCTGTTTGAACTCTCCTAGGGTAGTTTGCAACTAGAGGCCACAACTGCAAAAGTGGTTGAAAGCCAAAAATGGAAGCAACTATGTGAATAATTTAAGCCCAGATCTACCTGGCTTCTAGGATAGGTTTACTCACATGGCCTGGCCTATTCAAACACCATGGCAGCTGGGACTGTCAAAATGCAATCGAGACTTAAAAATTTGGACACACTCTTTTCTCTTCTATTTTTACAGCCTTGACCATAGTGGTAAGTGGTCTATGTAGACCAGGGTTTAATGTCATATTGTCAGGTTTCAGTCTGAAATGTTGGTTCTTGGTGCACCCATGGCCGAAGAATGACCAGACACGCCAAAGTTAGGCAAGCATGAGAATGAGATTTATTGAGGAGAGAAAGATGGGATTATAGAGCAATAGCAAGATATAGGTTTACAGAGCATATGCCACAGGTGACAACTGGACCCATTGCCACAGCAAACGGAGAGCAAAAAGAAGGGTGCAAAAAAAAAGGGACTGGCTATGGTCTGTGTCTTGTTTTATCGTTCCTGGACTGGGACCTCCCTGTGGGTCAGACATCACGATGGAACCACTTTGATTGGACAGCTGGGAGTTGCATGACCTGAGTCTTACTGCACATGCAGATCTCCCATGAGGCTCTCTGAAAGCCCATGGAGGGGTGAATTGCAGCAGCACCCACTTTCTCCCTAGGAGACCTGGAATCCCTCGCTACTACCTAACAATATCATAGGCAAAGAGACTGATATGACAAATCTAGAAAGTAGGTTTTCCCCACTCTCATTAAATATCATTTTTCAGCTTCAACACTATTGACATTTTGGGCCAGATGATTCCATGTGGTGGAAAGCTGTTCTGTGCATCGTAGGATGTTTAGCAGCTTCCCTGGCCTGTATTCGCTAGATGCCAGTAGCAACCCACCCCCCAGTTATGACAACCAAAAATGTCTCCAGACATGGCCAAATGTCCGCTGGGAAGCAAAATCACCCTCCATTGAGAACTCCTGCCATTTAAGGTAAAATCACTTTTCGAAGACCATATTTTACCTTAATTCTATCCACAAGGCATGTCCAGATCTTATATTGAACAGAATCTCAGAAAATATGGAATATTTTGTAAGGAAAAGCATAAAAAAGAGTCCTCACAAATTAATAAGCTTTCATAAATGGTGGAGTTCATTGTTATCCGTATTGCCACCTCCCCATCACCATCTAACTCTTCTAAAGCACATAGTATGAATAAGGTATTGATTATAGCAAAGATCTATAAGGCATAATTCCAGCCTTCAATATACTAAGAAACTATTGATTTTTATTTCCTCAAAGGGAAAGGGTTACTGATTTTCACAAATAATCGATTTTTGGATTGAATCCGACTTGGCTTTTTCTCTCTTCTATTTTCTATTTGTCCCTCTAACGGTGACTTATTCTTTCAAATTCTGCCTTAGGGAGATTGATCTTTGTCTTGCTAATTACCATAGCCCTACTTCAATTTTTTTGTGACTTTTCCATATATGGCACTTGTGCCATAATGATGTATCCAGCATTGAAATGACCACAACATCATAAATGCTGTAACAAATCGAACACTTTGAAGGGAGATTTTCATTTTCAGGGAAACAGCTTCTAACTACTTGCATGTTGGAGAAATACTCAACAATGGCAAAGGCGAAGGAAATGGAATGGAATATAAAAAGAGGTGATTCTTAAAATACCGTGGAGTGTTGAAAAAATACCTCAATGTGATTGTAGGTTTTAACACTTTGCTCTATCTCTGCCTCAGGAAGTCAAACAACACTAATGCAAGTTGTAGGATCCTGATTAGAAATTCAACAAAGAAAAACACAGGAGGAAGTGTGGAATATCTGTTCAAATCAGCTGAGTAAGCTCCTGCTTTAGAAAATAAGTTTCCGGTGAACCAGGCAGAACTGTATCAGTCATACTTGCTTTGGATAACTCCTAGCCCAGTACCACGCATATATATAGCAACATGCCACTTATAAAGACTAACACAGGGACTAACAATTAGCACTTACAAACTTTACACATTCATAAATTATGATGCTCTTGCCAAGACTAATTATTTATTTTAAAAAAAGTTTTGCCTGAATTGGGGCCATGAATGAATGTAATTGAAAATGTTTCAGTTTTCAAAAGTAATTTAAACTGTTATAGCAGAATGGGATCCCTGTAATCAAGGTATAAGGCCTCACATTAATTAATAATTGATCTTAATAAGAGTGTAAACAGAATCACACTTCATGGATTAACTAAGGACTTTGCTGTGCTCACCAATAATAGGAATGCAAATGGGGCTAGCGCTAAGAAAATCTGTAAAGTGGAATTACAGAATCATAGAAACTTAGAGAACATTGGACCAGTGAGAAGGGCCTTGCCTGAGGTTAGATGATAGTGACAAAGACAAGACTCCATTCAAATCTTGCTGCTCTGTGACTGACACTCTGTGTGACCTCAGGAAGGGCAGGTTTAGTTTTCACTCTGCCTGGCCCCTCCCCAGTTTATTAAACTTTGCTCTATGGATGATATAATCTGCCCTAATCACTATACTAGTGTGTGCCCTCTCCTGTGAGTAGCTCTGGCTTCAGCCTTTTTTTGCTGATTATGGGAAAAAAGGCTCTATCACTTTAGTAAAGAGAGTTAAAGCATGAAGAGACAGGTATGTCTTTGGGATGAGGACTTCTTGAGGCCCCTAAAATCACCCCAGTTGCAGGTCATGATTTGTAAAATCTGTGGAGGCTGGGAGTAGGGCAGTGAAAGTTTTTTCCTCCTGTCTTTTCAAGAATGGGCAATTTTTGATATCAGGGAGGGATTGGTGCAAAAATGAAATTTTAATTTTAATAGGAGCATTGTTCTCTGTAAAGTTTGTCAGTGTGAAAGAATAGCTGGTGAGTTGTGCTTTATTCTTGATCAAAGACATAAGTCCCTATGGACAGAGTAATGAGAAGCTAGCTATGGGAGATTTCTGGAGAGTGGGGTTGTGGTAGAAGGTGTAGGCTTTGAAGTCAGACAGACCTGGGTTTGAATTCCCAATTCGTGTTTTATTATTGATGGAAAATAGGTTACATGGACCTTGGTTTGCTTATCTCTAAAATGGGAATAATGACTCACAGGGTTGTTTAGTGGATTTAATTGAATAATGAATAGCCTAGCACTGAGCCTAATATATAGCCACAACTCAATAACTGCTAATTTCCTTTCTTCTCCCTTTCTGCATTTATTTTATTGAAGTGACTGGCCTTAAATTAAATTAACCATGTTAAACTGTACAATTTAGTGGCATTCAGTACCTTTACAGTGTTATTCGACATTCACCTCTATCTAGTTCCAAAACATTTCATCACCCCAAAAGAGGATACTGTATCCATTAATCAGTCACTCCCAATTCCCCCCTTCTCCAGCCACTGACAACTAATTTGCTTTCTGTTTCTACAGATTCAGCTATTTTGGATATTTCATGTAAATTGAGTCATACAACATCAGAACTTCTGTGTTTGGCTTCTTTTTCACTTAATATAATGTTTTCAAGATTCATACACATTGTAGCATCTATCTTCACTCCTTTTTATTACCTAATAATATTCCATTGTATTGATATACCACATTTTGTTTTATCCATTCATCAGATGATGGGCATTTGGGTTGTTTCCACCTTTGACTATTACGAATAATTCTACTATGAAAATTCATGTACAAGTACTTGTTTTAATACCTGTTTTCAAATCTTTTGGGTATGCACCCAGGAGTGGAATTGCTGGATCATATGCTAATTCTGTATTTAACTCTTTGAGGAACCACCAAACTGTTTTCCGTAGTGGCTGCACCATTTTTACATTTTCACCAGTAATGTACAAAGGTTCCAGTTTCTCCACATTCTTGCTGACACTTGTTATTTTCCATCTTTTTAGATTACAGCCATCCTAGTGGGTGTGAATCATGTCTTGATTTACATTTCCCAAGGATTAGTGATGTTCAACATCTTTCCACATGCTTTTTGCCCATTGTATATCTTCTTTGGAGAAATGTCCATTCAAGTCCTTTGCTCATTTTTAAAATTGAATTTGTCATCCTTTTGTTGTTGAGTTATAAGTGTTCTTTAAGTATTCTGGATACTAGACCCTTATCCAATATATGACTTGCAAATATTTTATCTCATTCAGTAGTTTGTCTTTTTACTTATTGGCAGTGTCCTCTGATGCAGAAAAGTATTTAATTTTGGTGAATTCCAATTTATCTGTTTTTCTTTTGTTGCTTATGCTTTTGTTGTCATATTTAAGAAACAATAGCATGATCCAAGGTCATAAAGATTTACCCCTAAGTTTTCTCCTAAAAATTTTAAGGTTTTAGCTTTTATGTTTAGGGTTTCGATCCATTCTGAATTATGGTGTGAGATAAGAGTCTAACTTCATTCTTTTGCATGAGGACATCTAGTTTCCCAGCATTACTTGTTGAAGAGACCATTCATACCTCGTTGAATGATCTTGGCACCTTGTCAAAAATCAGTTGGCCATAGATGTATGGGTTTATTTCTGAACCCTCAATTCTATTCCACTAGTCTATATGTCTTTACTTATGCCAGTACTACATTGTTTTGATTACTTTAGCTTTGTATTAAGTTTTGAAATTGAGAACTCTGAGTCCTCCAAAATTGGTCTTCTTTTTCAATATTTTTATGGCTATTTTATATGGACTTGGGGTACCCCAAGTCCATATAAATTTGAGGATCAGCATTTCCATTTCTTTTTCTTTCTTTCTTTCTTTCTTTCTTTCTATCTTCATTGCTCCACACCTTGATAATTGCAGAAGCCTTCTAAATGGTTTCTTTGCCTTGAGTTTTGGCACCTCCAATCTATCCTGCTTTAATAATCTTCTGAAAATATCCTTTTAAATCAAGCTGCTGCCCTACTTGAGAACTTGTAACAACTACATGGCCTGTTAGTTCAAGTCATGGAAACTCCCAACCCTCTCTAATCAGGTTCCAATTTATGTGACCTTCCCTTCGTCCTCTGCCAAGGTATGTTAAATGCCTTATGTCAGGCAAGAGCCCAACACTGACCCACCAACCCTCATTATTCATGCTACTCTCATTATCTCTTTCGCTTTACGTCTTTATTCATTCTTCAAGAGACTTTTCTTCCTTCCTCAAATATTTATTGGATGCATCTTGTGTGCCAGGGTATATGATAAATACTGTGGATATAGCTATTATTGGTGTCTACTATCATAATCTTACAATCTATTGCAGAAGATAGACAATAAATCAGTAGTCTAAATAATATGTGATGGTTGTTAAGGTAGAGGAACTACTTGATAGCAGAATCTAGTCTAGAGGTCTGGGAAGACTTCCCTGCAGAAGTGATTTTAAGATGGAACATATGTAATGAGTAGGAGTTAACCGGGTGAAGAGGATTTTGGACAATATTCCAGACAAAGGTAACAGTATATGTGAGAATTCCCGGGCAAAAGCATAACATGAACTAGGAAGTGAAAGAAAATAAATGCCACTGCCACACAAATTTCAAGGAGGAAAAGTAGCAGTAAGAATTGTCAGGGACTAGATTATGCAATTATGTGAGATCGTGTGAGGACTGTTGCCATGCTCGGAACTCTGAACTGCATCCTAAGAACAAAGAGAAGTCATTGAAGAAGGATAGTTACATGACCAGAAATCCACGTTAGAAGGATCACTCTGACTATGGAGAATGGTTTGGAGGGAGAGAAGACTAGAGGCAGGGAGACTAGCTAGGAGGATATTGAAATAATATAGGAAAGAAGTAATAGTGGCTTAGAATAAGTCAGTCACCGTTGGGATGTAGAGAAGATGACAGAATCATGAGATAGTTCAGAAATGTAATCAACGGAACTTAGTGATGGATTGACTGGAGTTGGTGAGGCAGAGGGATATGTCAAAAATGACTTCCAAATTTCTGGCTTGAAAAAGTAGGTGAATAGTGATATTATTTCACTGAAATGGAAAAACGGAAGGATATGCCTATTTCAGAGGCAGAATATGAGTTCAGTTTAGGATATGGATAGTTTAAGATGCCTGTGAGACATCCAAGGGGAAATGTAAGAGAGTCAATCATATAAGTCTGAAGCTGAGAAGAGAGGTCAAGGTCAGTGACAAGATTTGGAAGTTGTCACCATATAGATGATATTTAAAGCTATGTGATTGAATGATATCTCTAGGGAGAGAATATAAATAGGAAAGGGAAGAGGGCTGAGCTGTAGAGTTGTGTAATATTTAAAGATGAGATAGTGAAGTAAAGGCCATCAAAAGAGAGTACTAGAGAGAGAGAGGAGAAAAATCAGAATAGTGTGATATTCTAACAGTAGTCGAGGATGATGACCAAGGGAAAAATGTTTTAAGAAGGAGTGATCAACAGTATTTGATGCTGCTAGAAATCTAGCAAAATAGGGACAAAAAGTGACTGCTAAGGTTAATAACATGATGTTGATTAGTTCCTTGATTTTAGTTAGAATGCACTAGACTTAGCAGTGAGAGGGGTGTGAAGAAATTGAAACAGTCAGCATAGACAACTTGTTTAAGAGATTTGGTAGGAAGGAGGAAGTGGAGAGACTAGTTGGTGGAGATATGGGGTCAAGACAGGTTGCATTTTTTTGTTTATTTTTAAGATGTGAGAGACTTTGAGATGTTTAAATGCTGACATCAAGGTACCAGTAGAAAAAGAGAGAAGGAGAGAGGAGATAATCAAGATGGGGCCTCAAAAAAGGGGTAGAATTAACCTTAGAGAGGAAAGAGGACACCTTATCTATCGTAACATGAAGGAAGGAGCAAAAAATATCTGTGGATTCAGGTAAGTTTGTAGGTTTCATGGTACAATGCTGGGCAATTTTCTTCTGACCGTTTTATATTTTCTGTGGAGTAGTAGAGATGAGATCATTTGCTGAGAGGATGGGCTCAAGGTTTGAGAGCATGGAGGTTTGATGAGAGTGGAGAAAATAATTTTGAGAATGGGAGAGCCAACTAAGTAAGGAAACTGGAATCACCAGGCAGTGTTGAGAGCAAGTTGGTGGTTCTTCTAACATTGCTCAACAGACCGAGTACAGATGCAGAGAAGGGAGATGATTAATTTATTGAGGGTTTTGCCAAGTAGGTGTGATAGAAAGTCAATGAATCCAGGGAGCTGGGAATGTGATGGATCGTGAATCCAAGCTTGATACAGAGAAAAGTGAAGGTGGGGGAATCTATGCATAGGGTAAAAATAGAGGGCTCAGTGGACAGGTGGTCCCAATGATATTGAAGAACCCATTTTCTTGTGAATGATAAAGTGCATGCAGTGGAAGGACAGGAATTTGTGGTAAGAAAGTGGGGTCAGAATTTGTCATTTTAGAGAAGGAACAGATTCTGGTACTGATCAAGTCAAGGATGTGGCTGTGAAAATGGATGGCTGAGGTACCGTGGTGGAGGAGGAGATAAACAGAAATATAACTGAAGGGTCAGGGCATTGGTTGGATCATCCATACCACTATGGATGTCACCCAAGGTGATGGCAGGAGTTGGTAAGTAGAGGAAGTCGAGAACCTAAAGTTTTCAATAAATGATAGAAGATAGAGATGGTGGAGTAGAGGTGAGAAAGTGACAGAAAGATTGGTATATGACAACAACAAGAATGGTTAGAAGGTTATTTAGCTGAATAATATGAGCCTTAAAATATCAGGGATTATGTGGGATTTGGAGCCAAGCTGCCTGAGCTTGAATTCTGGCTCCACCCTGAGTGGCGATTGCCAAGTTATGTAACCTCTGTGCCTCAATTTTTTATCCATAAAATGGGTATGATAATAGTACCTACCTCACAGGCTTGTTAAGATGATTAAATGAGTTAATAGTTGAAGAATACTTAGAACAGTATCTGGCCCATAGTAATTGCTAGATAAATGTCAATTTTCATGTAGTGTCCTACTTTCCAGAAGGCTGGGTGCCCAGCTCTGATTATATTCAGATAGAAGATTGCAACCCACTATAGACGTCCCATTTGTCAGCTTAAGGGATTTTATTCCTGTCATCTGTGACCTAGTCTTATCAGGGATATGCGATTACATCAGTAGTGAAGTCCTCAGATCCAGGCATGTCAGCAGCAGGGAAGCCATGCTTTTTGAAGCCCACTTTGGTTGAGTAACAGACTGATGAAAAATGTATCAACTGTATCCAGAAAGGCTGTATTGGTAATGACATTAGATTTATAAACACAGTGGTCAGACAGGGGTTTCTTTAGCACCTTTAGAGCCACATTAAACAATGTGGTATAGCCATTCCTGTTGGGAAATCACAGACCAACTAGCCATCCGCACACTATGAGAACCCTGCACTGCATAACAAAGTAAGGATGTTAGTTAGGAAGATGAGAGTATGAAGCCACTCCCAGGTAGATACTCTGTAGGGGACAGTTACACATCCCTGTACATCAGTAATAGTCCTCAAGAATATAATTGGAGGATGCTATTGTGATTTGTCATTTTAGGGCATGTCCCAAAGTAAGCATTTCTTCTCTAGTGCCCCAAACAGGTATCACTATTAGGTGATTCTAATAATAGAATCACAGACTCTGAGATATGGAAGAATCCTTAGAGATCAAGGTGTGCCTTTATGGGGAAGGTTATATAAGAGACTCTGTGATTTACAATGTTCTTGATTGTTGAGGGAGTAGAAATTCTGAAACTAAATAATATACTCAGCCTTACCTTCACTCTCACATACATTCATTCATTTATTCACTTTTTATTTTAACAATTATTAACTGGTACATATCAGTGAACAAAATAAACAAAGATCCCTGTCCTTGTGGAATTTACAGTCTAGTCAGTGGGTGGCGGGGGAGTGAGGAGGGAGTACATAGCAGTGTATTCGACCAAAAATATCGTGGTTATTTATTTAAAAAGTCATGAGTTACTTCATTTTTACTTGCCAAGATGACACAGGACTATAGTGAGAGAAACAAAGTCTCTGCCAACAAAGTATAATTTCTGTTTTCCCACATTTCCCCAATAACTGCCTAGTGATGAAAATGCACCTTTTTATACTCCTTTGGAAAAAACCTGGTAAAATGACTGAGTACTTATGGCCCATTCCAGAGACAGACTTTAAGAATGGTGAATGCCTAAAGACAAAGGTGGAAAGGTAGAATTTTAAGCATTAGTGAGCTGGGATGGACTAGGTGTTTTGAGGACCAGGAATTTTCACTTCAATCTGGCCTTGGCTATTGGTCCTTTTTTTGAGACAGATACTGTGTTAGATTCTACTGTAAATAAGACAGGTCCTGGTTTCAAAGAAGCTCCTGGTCTGTAGGAGGGAAATAGACACTGCAAAAGATAGTCACAACGTGATTAGTGCTAGAGCAGTGGCGTGGGCAAAATAGTGGGAGTCTAGCAGAGAGAGAGTGACTAGTTCCTAACTCCATCTGTGAGAGTCAAGGAAGGCTTCATGGAAGAGATAACATTTGAATTGGGACTTGAAGAATGAATAGAAGTGTGTCAGAGAAAGAATATAGGGAAAATATTCTATTTAGAGGGGAAAGCATGTGCAAAACTATGGAGCCATAAAAGGATTTACAGAAAGCATATTTTCTAGTGGTGTGAGAAGTCTACTGTCCCTGTGCCTGGAGCACAGGAAGTGGGTGTGTGGCAGGAGATAAGTTAGGAGAGGGAGTGTGTCAGATTGTCAAAGAATTTGTACATCTTACTAAGGAGTTTGGCAGTGAAGAATCAACAGAGATTTTTGTTAAAGCAAAAAATATGTGATCAAATATTTTTATTTTTTTTTATTTCAGCATTTTATGGGGGTACAGATCTTTAGGTTACGTATGTTGCCCTTGCCCCCCCCCCCCCCTCCTCCCCCCCGATCAAATATTTTTGTCTTTATGTTTCAGAGAATGGGATTAGTAGCTTGATGGAGGATGAGGGAGAGACTAGAAGTATGGAGATAGGAAGCTGTTGGAGCAGTCCTAGCTAAAGACAATGAGGCTCTGACCTAAAGCAGTATCTATGACAGAGAGAATTTAAGAGATATTTTTGAAGTGTGATTGACACGATTTGGTAACTAGTTGGAAATACAGAGTGAGGCAGAAAGAAGAATGAAGGATTATATCAAGCTTGGCTGTGTAGACATTAACCAAAATGAAGAATACTGAAGAAAACAGATTTAAGGGAGAATAAGATCAATTCAGTTTTGAGATGGCTGTGGGGCATTCAGCTAGGCAGGTAGAAATATGGCTGAGGGCTTCAGGAAGAAAATCAGAAGAAAATAGCATTTGGAAAAATGTGTAGAATGTTCTAGAAAGATAAAGTATAATGAAGATTGAAACAGGCCACTGGAATTTAGCAATGAAGGAGCCTTCAAAGGAGTAGTTTCAGTGCAGTGGTGGAAGCAGACATAAGATTGCATTGGTTTGAGGTTTAGAAGAGAAAAATTAGAAACAGAC
This sequence comes from Propithecus coquereli, assembly GCF_000956105.1. Taxonomy (NCBI): domain Eukaryota; kingdom Metazoa; phylum Chordata; class Mammalia; order Primates; family Indriidae; genus Propithecus; species Propithecus coquereli. The sequence continues at coordinate 8,708,804 of NW_012134303.1, forward strand.
TGTCAAAGAAAAAAAAGATATAGTAAAATTCATATTGATAAATTAAAATGAAAAAAAGGCACAGACTGTTAATTGGAAATAAAGAGGGTTATTGTTTTATTAACAAAAGCTAAAATCTACAATAAACATGTGAGTCATGAATGGTTATACACCAAATGATGTAGTATGACAGTTTATAAAGCAAAAACTGTTATAAGAAGAAATTGACAACATTATAATCCTAATGGGAGACATTATCATACCTAGTTAGGGTTAGTTTTAGTTGCACATAAGGAAAAACCTAAAATAGCAGGAACTTAAACTGGGTAGTAGTTTATTTCTCCCTTATGGGAAAAAAGTTTGGATATAGTTGATCCAGGGCTATATGTCTTGCTGTTCTGCCATCATTAGTCTATTGCTGGAAAATGTAGTCTTTTATTTTGGGTGGCATTATGCCCATGTGAAAATTAGGCAGGCCTCTGTTACCAAGAAGAAAGGTAAGGTCAGATGTTGGGTTGGCAAATAGTAGCCTCTGCATTATAACTGTCTTAGTCTTTGACAGATCAGATACACACACACGCAAAAGAGAACAGATAAATTGAATAATATAATTGATGTTTGACGCTATACATATTATCTATATCTACAACATTCTACCCTACATGGTACACACATTTTTACCAAATGTTCATAAAACATTTACAAAAATATTTTCATATCTAAGACCACACAAGAAATAATATATTACAAAAAGCAGAAGTAGTTTAGGCCATAATCTCATAGTCTCTGATCCTAACTCAATGAGCCTAAACATTAAAATCTGAAGGTAAATAAACAAAATGAAATTATGAAGAACATAAAAAATCTACCCTACTAAAGAATTTTTGGGTCAAAGATAAAAAACAAAACTCTAATTATATTCTATTTAAATAATAATGATGAATGAAACATTAACAATTTAGGAAATGCACCCAGTGCTTTATTCAAAGGAAAAGCCACATGACTTTTTGTCAAACAAGAAAGGAGAAAAATAAATCATGAAGGTAAAAGAAGAAAAATAATAGAAAATTAGGAAAGTATAAGTAAATAATTATTATAGATAAAAGAAGAAATGAAACAGAAAACAGAAACCTGGAAAAACTGATAAGTAAATATAAGAGGCAGCTTTTGAAATGACCCATAAATGACAAATCCCTGGCAACAATAATCTAGAATATAAAAGGAGAAAAATAATTTTATAAAGCACAACATAAATGTAATGTAGTGGGTTGAATAGTGTTTCCCCCTGCCCCCAAAATTCATGTCCATCTTGAAGTTCAGAATGTGACCTTGTTGAAAATAGGTCTTTGCAGATATAATGAAGTTAAGACGAGGTCATACTGGATTGGGGTGGGCCTTAAATACAATGACTAATGTCCTCATAAATAGAAGGGGCACACAGAAAAGCACAGAAACATGGGGAAGGCGGCCATGTGAAGATGGAGCTAAATACTGGAGTTATGCTGGCACACACCAAGAAATACCAGGAGCTCCCAGACAATGGAAGAGGCAGGAAGAATTGTCTCCCTACTGCGTTTTAAGGGAGTGTAGCCCTGCAGACTTTCATTGTGGGCTTCTAGCCTCCTAGAAAGTCTAAAACTGTAAGAGAATAAACTTCTGTTATTTTAAGCCCCTCAATTTGTTGTACTTTGTGTGGCAGCCCTAAGAATCTAATGTATATAAAAGCTTAATAATTGAGGGCAAATATATTATAGGGACTGTTGTGTTTTATGCTTTCACACACATTGATTAATTTCATCCATATAAGAACCCAGTGGAGTAGGTACTGAAATAAGTGGTATTTTACAGGTGAAAATACTGAGAATTTATGTAATTTGTCCAAGTAAAGGATTCAAACTCAGGTAGATTGACTTCAGAGCTGTGGTCTAAATCACCACGTTGAACTTCCTCTCAGATGTAGTATAGACACAGTAGATTTAAAGAGGGAGAGAGGGAGAGAGGAAGAGAGAAAGAAAGGGGAAGGAATGAGAATGTTATAAATTTAAATCCTGGTGAAATTACAAAAAAGACTCAAAAAAGTAGAAAATTAATAACTGTGAAAAAGTCATCAAATAACTATCAGTTCTTCCACCACAAACCACACAACGAAACCAACCAAACAAAAAACAAATACAAATAACACCTCATAGAGTTCCATAGGTGAGTTCTTTCAAACATTGAAGAAAGAGATAATTTCTATGAGATTTTAGTTGTTCCAGAAATAAAGAATGTCTCTAAATTTTTCAAATAAAACTAGCCTAGCTCTGAAAATTGTGTCTGACAAAGACAAAACCAAAAAGAAAAAAAAAATAGACAAAACTCACTTATGAATATGGATTTAAAATTTTAGATAATATGTTACTCAAATGAATAAAGCAGTATATGGAAAGAATAATACTCAGTGACCTAGAAGGACTCATTTTAGGGATTCACAGATAGTTTATTAGAAAATTTTTTATTTGTTATTTTTAATTGGCAGGTAAAGTTGTATGTATTTGTTTTGTACAACATAATATCTTGAAATATATATACACTGTGAAATGGCTAAATCTGGCTACTTAACATATGTATTACCACACATACTTATTTTGTAGTGAGAACATTTAAAATCTACTCCTAGCATTTTTCAGGAATACAATATACTGTTATTAACTATAGTCACCATATTGTACAATAGATTTCTTGAACTTATTCTTCTTATCTAAATGGAAGATAGGAAGATGATTTTGCAAATGACAGGATTTCCTTCTTTTTATGGCTGAATAATATTCCATTGTGTGCATACACCACATTTTCTTTATCCATTAATCTGTTGCTGGACACTTAGGTTGATGCTCTATCTTGGCTATTGTGAATAGTGCTGCAATAAACATGGAAATGCAGATATCTCTTCAACATACCAATTTCATTTTGTTTAGATATACACTCAGTAATGAGATTGCTGGATTATATGGTAATTCTTTTTTTTTTTTTTTTTTTGAGACAGAGTCTCACTCTTTTGCCTGGGCTAGAGTGCCATGGCATCAGCCTAGCTCACAGCAACCTCAAACTCCTTGGCTCAAGCAATCCTGCTGCCTCAGCCTCCCGAGTAGCTGAGACTACAGGCATGCGCCACAATGCCCAGCTAATTTTTCTATATATTTTTAGTTGTCCAATTAATTTCTTTCTATTTTTAGTAGAGACGGGGTCTCGCTCTTGCTCAGGCTGGTCTTGAACTCCTGAGCTCAAACAATCCGCCTGCCTCAGCCTCCCAGAGTGCTAGGATTACAGGCGTGAGCCACCATGCCCGGCCTATCTGGTAATTCTATTTTTATTTTTTTGAGAAACTCCATATCGTTTTTTTATAATGGTTGTACTACTTTGCATTCCCACCAACAGTGTGGAAGTGTTCCCCTTTCTCTGCATCCTCACCAATATTTATTATTTTTGTCTTTTTGATAATAGCCATTCTAACTAGAGTGAAATGATATCTCATTATAATTTTGATATGAGTTTTCCTGATGATTAGTGATGTTGAACATTTTTTCATATACCTATTGGCCATTTGTGTATCTTCTTTTGAGAAATGTCTGTTCAGGTCTTTTGCTCACTTTTAATTCAGATTATTTGTTTTTTTGCTATTGAGTTCCTTATATAATCTGGTTATTAAGCAATCTCTTGTCAGATAGATAGTTTGCAAATAATTTCTCACATTCTGTAGGCTGTCTTTTCACTTTATTGATTGTTTTCCTTGCTGTGCAGAAGCTTTTTAGGTTGACATAATTCCATTTGTTTTTTTTTTTGTTTTTGTTGCCTTGCTTTGCTTTGAGGTCTTACCCAAAGAATTACTACAGGTTTTTGCTTTGTAGTTATCATGAGGCTTACACAAAACATCTGGTAGATATAACTGTATATTTTAAGCTGATAACAACTTAACTTTGATTGTAAAAAAGAAACTCTACACTTTTACTCCATTCACTTCCCCACCAATTTGGAATTTTTGATATTACAATTTACATATTTTTGTATTGTATATCCCTTGACAAATTATTATAGCTATTATTATTTTAATGATTTTGTCATTTAACCTTCATACTAAAGATATAGGTGATTTACACACCACCATTACAGTGTTAGAGTATTCTGAATTTGGCTGTATACTATTTTTTCCAGTGTATTTTAGACTTTTTGATATTTTCTTGTTACTCATTAGCATCCATTTCTTTTGAACTCCCTTTAGCATTTCTTGTAAGACAAATCTGGTGGTGATGAACTCCTTCAGTTTTTGTTTGTATGGGAAAGTTTTTATCTCTGAGATTTCTGCTGAGAAATCTGCCTCTAGCCATGTTGGAACCCCTCGGATATGTTATTTGCTTCTTTTCTTTTGCTGCTTTCAGTGTCTTTGATTTTGACAGTTTGCTTATAATATGTCTTGGGGTGGTCTTGTTTGGATTGAATCTGATCAGAGATCTTTGACCTTCCTGTATTTGAATATTTATATTTTTCTCCAGTTTGGAAAGTTTTCCGCTACTGTTTCTTTAAATGGCCTTTCTACTCCATTATCTTTCTCTTTTCCTTCTTTACCTCCCATGACTCAAAAATTTGCTCTTTTGATGCTGTCCTATAAATCCCACAAGATTTCTTTATTCCTTTTTATTTTTTTCTTTTTTCTTCTCCAAATGTATATTTTCAAATAACCTTTCCTTGAGTTCACAGATTGTTTCTTCTGTTTGATCAATTCTGCTATTGATGCTTTCTATTATATTTCTCATTTCATTCATTGTACTTTGCAGCTTCAGAATTTGTTCAATTTTTTAATTATTTTAATCTTGCTGTTAAATTTCTCATTTTAATCACTTAATTTTTTCCTCATTTCATTGAATTGTTTCTCTGTATTTTACTCAATTTCACTGAGATTCCTTAAAACAATTATTTTGAATTCTTTGTGAGACAGTTTATATATTCCTACCTCTTTAGGATCAGCCACTGGTGTTTTATTTTGTTTTTTTGATGATGTCATGTTTCCATGATTATTCTTGACCCTTGATTGGTGTCTGCACATTTGAAGATGTAGGTGCATATTCCAGTCTTTGTCGACTGGCTTTTTCTGGAAAAGTCCTTCAACAGCCTGTCCAGAGATTCTAGGCAGGCCTTCTGGTGTGATCCAGGGGTAGGCTTGCTGTGAATCCTTGGATTATCTGGCCTTGTGCTTGGGTCAACAGATGGGCAAGCATAGAGCTAGATTCACTTGGGTAGAGCTATTGACTGGATTTGTTGGAATGGGCCTAGAGCCTATATCCCTGGGAGCTGGCCTGAAGCCCATGTCCAGGGGGGGCACTCTTGAAGCCTAGGACTGCCTGGGCCAGCATGGCACTGGGGTAGGCCTGAAGTCTCAGGCCACTGGGGCTGACCTACTGCTGAGTGCTGTTTGGAACCTGGGGAAGCTGAATTCAGCCTGATGATGGTGCAGACTGAAGATCAATTCCATTGTACAGACCTGAAACCTGGGGCCATGGATTCTGGCCTGGTTCTAGGGCTGGTCTGGAGGCTCAGTCTGTGGGTACCAGCTTAGAATTGAGGGCTGTAGGGGCTTGCCTAGTGTTGGGTTTTACTGTGGCAGGCCCAGTACTGGGATCCAAGGCAAAGTCCTGTGCTCAATTTCCTCTCTTTCCTATAAGCAAATATATCTCTGTCTAGGCTGTGCTGCTTGGGGTTCAGTGAAGGGTGTCATGGCTAATGTAAAACTATTTTGCCTACCCTCTTGAAAGTATTTTTTCTTACTTCTGTGCTACACCCAGGTTTTGTGACTTCTTACCTGGTTTCCTTAGCACTTGTGAAGGTATCTTTGTGCATGAATCATTGTTCAAATTGATGTTTCTGAAGGGAGATGATCTCGGGAGAGTCCTATTCTCCCATCTTGCCTGGACTTCAGTCAGGAAATCTTTTAATAAAATTAATCATATTAATAAATCAAAGAAAAACTCATAGGCTTACTTTGATAGATACCAAAAAGTTACTTGATAAAATACAACATTCAATCTGATAAAAGTCTTATAAAATACAATAAAAGAACACTTTCTTAATATAAAAATGTATAATAATAGCAGACAATATTATAGTTGATGGTGACACACAAGAAGTATCCCCATTAGAATCAAGAATAAAACAAGATTTCTTCCTATCACCACTGTTGCCAGCATCATTATGGAAGTCTTAGACAATGCAATGAAACAAGAAAACCAACTAAGAGTCATAATTATTTAAAAGGAAGAAGAAAAATGACCATTTAAAGTGATATGATTGTCTACCTGAAAACCCTAGAAAAATCAACTAAATACCCTATTCGAACTAATATGAGTCTTTATCAAAAAGTCCCAAGACGACAGATGCTGGTGTGGGTGCAGAGAGAAGGAACACTCATACAGTCTTGGTGGAACTGCAAACTAGTACAACCTCTATGGAAAGTAGTATGGAGATACCTCAAAGAACTGAAACTAGAATAACCATCTGATGCAACAATCCCACTACTGGGTATTTACCCAAAGGCAAAAAAGACATTTTATAAAAAAGACACTTGCACTCGAATGTTTATAGCAGCACAATTCACAATCGCAAAAATGTGGAAACCACCCAAATGCCCATCAATACATGAGTGGATTAATAAAATGTGGTATACATATACCATGGAGTACTATTCAGCCACAAAAAGATGGTGAATTAATGCCTTTTGTAACAACCTGGATGGAACTGGACATCATCCTTTTAAGTGGAGTATTGCAAGAATGGAAAAACAAAAACCACATGAACTCACTACTAAATTGGAACTAACAGATCAACACCTATGTACACACATGGTGGTAAAATTCAAAGGAAATTAAGCAGGTGGGGGGAGGAGGGGATAGGTAAATTTACAGCTAATAGGTACAATGTGCACTATCTGGGTGATGGACACATGTATAACTTTGACTCAATCTGTACAAAAGCAATTCATGTAACCAAAACGTTTGTAGCCCTGTAATATTCTGAAATTAAAAAAAACCCCAAGTTGGTAGTCAAGGGAAAGCAGAGAAGTAAAGACTTTAGTTTTAGAAACAGTCATGGTTAATTAATCTTTTTTAAATGGGAATGTATGTTTGTAGGCTGAAGGGAAGGATTTGGAAAAGAGATCAAGGTCAGAAGCACAGGAGAGAAAAGGAACCATTGATGGTGAATGTGAGAGTATGCTCCAGTGTAGAGGTAGAGACTATTGTGATGATTGCTGTGAGCAATAATGAAATTGTAGATATGTAAAGGAGTTGGCCTTAGACATGAGAATGTATAAGCCTTGGATAGGACTTATTAGCTTTGGTTGAGAATAGTCAAGCTTGATTTGGAGTGGGGACACACTTACCTATCAAATATGAGAGGAGAAAAAAGATGAGTGTCATTATTAGAAATGTTAGAATATTAAGGCAGGAACGTTGATGGTGTTCATACTTAATGGTCCCCTTTTTCCCACTGATAAAAGAAGCAAGACTATTTTCTGAGTCTAACTGTGATGGGGTAAAGGGCCTGGAGAGGGTTGTGCAAGCTTAAAATATCTGTTTTTTTGGAACGGAAAAGAGCCCCAAGCAAAGAAAGGATCGTGGAAAAACTTTGAGAGCCCAGATGATAATGTTTGTGGTCTCTTGTGTCATCTTTAAGCTCAAAGAACAGCATTACCAACTCTAATGTTTAATAATGTTCATCTCTTGATCATTAAAATGTTTTCTGCCTTTCATGTTATTGGCAAGCCTCTGGGGTGGCTTTATATAATATCTTTTAAAAATGATGATGAGTTAACACAACATTTTTTCACAGCATTTCTCCTTACTACTTGTTAAGTTGGCTTTCTTGAATTATGTTTATAAAAACCTATGATGTAGCTAACTTCAGTTTTAGAATGGCAGTTATCAGGCTCCATTTGGGGCCAAAGCAAAAGCAAAATTTTGGTCTTTTCCAAATGGCCGTTGATATAGGATCTTTGCAAGGATAATTTTTGTAGGAAACATGAATTATTTTTAGGTAGAAAAGACTTCATTACATAGGTCAAGAGTTTGCCCATAGGTACATAAAGCTGAGGTTTTTTTTTAACACTTGGAAGCTCTTTAACATTTAAGACAAGCCCTCAAACCTAGCAGTTTCCCTTTTGTTGGAAAACACATTAAAAACCTTACATTACTGGAGAACATGAAAAACACTACATACCTGAGCATAGTGGCTGAAAAACGTGTTAATAATGCTTTTCAGCAAATTGAAACATAACTCTTTTCCTGCTGCATAAAAACAGGGAATTCGACATACATTAAAAATTATATTTCCATATTCCAGTCCCTCTGTAAAACCTATTGACTGATGCCCAGGGAACACTGAATACTTGCAGTTAATAGGTGTCTCTTTATTAAGCCAGAATACTTTTGCTTCCACCAGTTGAGAGGTATGAGTCAAGATGCAGTTGTATTTGTTCCCAAACCTGTTTAAGTCAATTGAATTTGTTATTGTGATTACATAACTTAATTTTAGTATTATGGCAACCAATGACACATGTCTACAAAAATAAAATTGTTGTTTTTATAAAAACTAAGTTGAATGAATAAATTAGGAGTAAATAAAATAAAGTATTAAAATAGAGATACAGTAGAGATTAATAAGATAATATTATGAAATACTTTATGCTAATACATTGAAAAATGAGATGAAATGAGTAAATTTCTAGAAAAGTGTAAATTACCAAAGGTGACTAAAAAAGAAAAATTTTTATTAACTATGATAACATTCAAGATACTTTTTCACTAGTTGAAAATATCTCCATAAGGAAAATAGCAGATCCAGACAGTTTAATAACTGTACACAAAGTATTTCAGATGAGAGAAAAAGAGGCAACACTTCCCAAATCATAGTATATAACCATGATGCCAAATCAGAGAAGGAGAATATATGGAAGAAGAATTAGAGGTTAAACTCACCCACTAATATAGATAAAAGATTTTTAAAAATATTAACAACTTGATTCCAGAAATATTTCAGAAGATAGTTCATTGAGATCCAGATGCCTTTCTTTCAGACATGCTAGGAAAAGAGGCAGCGCACGGTGGCTCATGCTTGTAATCCTAGCCCTCTGGGAGGCTGAGATGGGAGAATTACTTGAGTGAGGCCAGGAGTTCGAGACCAGGCTGAGCAAGTGTAAGACACCTTCTCTACAAAAAATATAAAAATTATTTGGGCGTGGTGGTGTGCACCTGCGGTCACAGCTATTCAGGAGGCTGGGGCAGGAGGATTGCTTGAGCCCAGGGATTTGAGGTTGCAATAAGCTATGAAGTAGAGCTGCACTCTAGCCCAGGCAACAGAGTGAGATCCTATAAAAAAAAAAGTGCTAGGAAAAGAAACTTTAGTTTCCTATGTGAGAATTCTTGAGCTATGTAATTGATATATTAGATAATCTATTAAAATCACCACATTAACATGTCATCTCAGTAGATACAGTAAAAGCATTTGGTAAAATTTAACATATTCTCAATAAAAATAAACCCTTAGAAAACTAGGCATAGAAGGAAATTAATTTGATAAAGGAGTTTTTAAAAAGCCTAATGGAAACACTGTACTTAATGTTGAAATTCTAAAAGCATCCCTTTTAAATTAGAGACAAGAGAAAGATATCTACTAATACCCCTTCTATTCAATGGTTTATGGGATATACAAGCCAGAAGACTAAGACAAGGTGAAGAAATGGAAGTTACAAGGATTTAGAAGAAATAAACAAAACTATAATTTTTCTAAGTTTATATCTATTATAGATTATATTAGATTATATCTGAGAAAACTGATATATGTATCAATTTTCTGAGATTGTATGCCTGTATATTATATGACACCTTCATTTCTGGGAATAAGGAGAGTTAATTCATTTAAACCAACCCCCCATTCAAAGAACTAAAAATTGTGAATAAAGTATTATTTAAAATCTTAAAGGCATCCAAGAGATGACTATATATTAATACATTACAAGCCCAGAATCTAGGAGACACTGAAGCAGGGAGATATAAGCTGAGTTCCAAAGCCACTTTTGTCCATAAGTAATTTGTCAAACCAGGTGATTGGAGCTTTTGTTTCTGACAGTCTCAAGGTGGCAGGTGGGACAGAAGATATTATCAAGGACCAGCCCTAAGGTGAGGAGTTTAGTAGGAGAATTTTCCTATCAAAGTGAACCTTAAGAGGCTATATTCACCCTTGAGTGAGGGTGAATCAGAAGTAAACCCATCCAAACAATCCCACCCTCTCAGAAGACAGTATGAAAAGTTGCCTTGACACTAAACAAAATATGGGGATAAGATTGACTAGTCCCCAAGAAGTTGTTAACACAAGATGGTCCTCACACATATTTGCGGTTGAAATTTATCATCTGATTGTACAAAAATCTTCAAGAAATGAATGTTTGCAAAATAAAATAAAACATTTAAAAATAAATAAATGTAATTTAAAGTGGTATATTATAGGTATCTGAGTGCTTGGCAAAGCAAACACAAATACTCGCTGGAGAAAAGTATCTTCATCCTAACCCTGAAAGAATGTCTATAAATGAAAACACAACATACCAATTGTATGGGATGAAGAAAAACTGTATTCTGCGGAAAATTTATAGCAGTATATACCTACATTAAAAAAAGAAAGATCTAAAATAAATAACCTAACTTGGACAGCAAGGATCTAGAGAAAGAAGAGCAAACTAAACCCAAAGGTAGCAGAAGGAAAGAAATAATAAAGGTTAGAGTAGAGATAAAACAAATAGAGAATAGAAAAAACAATAGAATCAATGAAACCAAAAGTTGGTTGTTTGAAAAGATCAACAAAATTGACAAACATTTAAGTAGACTGACTAAGGAAAAAAGAGAGACGATACAAATAACTAAAACCAGAAGTGAAAGTGAATATAGTACTACTGACCTTAACAAAATAAAAAAGATTATAAGACAATACCCTGAATAATTGTATACCAACAAATTAGGTAACCTATATGAAATGGACAAATTCCTAGAAACACACAAACTACCAGTTTTGACTCAAGAAGAAGTAGAATTCTGAATAGACCTATAAAAAGTTTTTTAAAAACCCATAAAAAGATTGAAGCAGTAATCAAAAACATCCCAAAAAAGAAAAATCCAGAAACAGATGGCTTCACTGGTGAATTCTACAAAACATTTAAAGAAGAATTAACACCAATCCTTGTTAAACTCCCAAAAAATAGAAGAGGAGGGAACACTTTTAATTCATTCTATACCAGCATTACCCTGATACCAAAGCCAAAGATAACATAAGAAAAGAAAACTATAGACCAATATCGCTTATGAATGTAGATGCAAAAATTCTCAGCAAAATGAGACCAAACTAAATCTAATAGCATATTAAAAGGTTTATACATGATGACTAAATGGAGTTTATTCCAGAAATGCAAGGGTGGTTGATTCTAAGAAAATCATTCAAATTAATAGAATAAAGGGAATAAAATCATATGATCATCTGAATTGATGCAGGAAAAGCATTTGTCAAAATCCAACACCCATTCATGATTAAAAGAAAAAAAAACTAAAAAAACCCCTAGTAATAGTGGGAATTTCCTCAACATGATAAAGGGTATTTATGAAAGCACACAGCTCACCTCATACTCAATGGAATCATGAAAGCTGGAAAGTTTTCTTCCTGTGATCAGGAACAAAACAAGGACGTTTACTTTCATCGCTGCTATCCAACATTGTACTGGAAATTCTAGCCAGAGCAATTAGGCAAGATGAAGAAATAGAAGGCGCCCAAATTGGAAAGAATGAAGTGAAACTATCTCTATTTGCAGAAGACATGATTATATATATAGAAAATCTCACAAAGCCCCTTCCTCCCCCAAAAAACTATGAGAGTTCAACAAAATTGCAGGGTACAAGACTAACACACCAAAATTAGTGTGTTTCTGTATACCAGCAATGAGAAATATGAAAAGTAATTTAAGAAAATAATTCAACTTATAATATCATCCAAAGGAATAAAATATGAAGGAATAAATGTTTAACCAAGGAAGTAAAAGACTTGTACACTGAAAATTGTAAAGCATTGCTTAGGAAATTAAAGAATACCTAAGACATTACATATTCATGGATTGGAATATTTAATATTATTATAGTGACAATACAAACCAAAGGAGTCTACATATTCAATGCAATATATCTCAAAATTCCATTGGCCTATTTTTTTTTTTTTTGCAGAAATGAAAAATCTGTCCTTCAAATTCTTCAGGATGTACAAATGGCCTTGATTAGCCTAAACATTCTTTTAAAAGAAGAAAAGAAAGTGAGAAGACTCACAGTTTCAAATTTCAAATCTTACTATAAAAAAAAAGCTACAGTAATCAAAACAGTGTGGTACTGGCCTAAGGACAGATCAATAGACCAATGAAATAGAACTGAGGGTCCATAAATAAATCCATACATCCAGAGCCTTGTCAAAATTTTTGACAAGGGCCATCAATAGGGACTCTCTTCAACAAGTGATACTGGCACAGCTGGATATTCACATGCAAAATAATGAAGATGGGGCCTCTTTCTCACATCATATACAAAAATTAACTCAAATTAGAGCAGACCTAAATATAATAGCTAAAATTGAAACTCTTAGAATAAAACCTTGGATATGACACCAAAAGCATGGGCAATAAAAAAAAAATAAATTTGACTTCATCAAAATTAAAATATTTTTTGTATAAGAAGACATTATCAAGAAAAGGAAAAGATAACCTACTCAAGAGGAGAAAATATTTATAAATCATATGTCTGATAAGGGTCTAATATTAAGAATGTATAAAGAACTCTTACAATGCAACAACAAAAAGACTTAAACATACGCAAAAGAATCGAATAGATATTTCTCTAAAGAAGATATATAAAGGACCAACAAGGAAATGAAAAGATGTTTAACATCATTAGTCATTAGAGAAATACAAATCAAAACCATGATGAGATACTACTTCACCCCCACAAGGATGGCTATAGTATTTTAAAAATGGAAAATAACAAGTGTTGGCAAGGATATGGAGAAATTAGAACACTTTTACATTGCTGATGGGAATGTAAAATGGTTAAGACATTTTTGAAAACAATGTGGCAGTTCCTCAAAAAGGTAAATATAGAATTACCAGATGACCTAACAATTTTACTTCTAAGTATATACCTAATAGAATTGAAAACATATAATCACACAAAAAACTTCTAAATGGAATGAATGTTCATAGCAACGTCATTCATAATGGCCAAAAGTGGTAAACAAGTTATGGTATATCCATACAGTGGAATATTATTTAGCCATAATAATCAATGAGCCTTGATGTATGCTACAACGTGATGAGCCTTGAAAATATCATGTAAGTGAAAGAAGTCAGACACAAAAGTCACATATCGTATGATTCTATTTATATGAAATACCTAGAATTGGTAAATCCATAAATCTTGAAAGCAAATTGGTACATGCCAGGGAATTAATTGCTTAATGGATATGGGATTTAATTTTGGGTTTATGAAAATATTTAGGAGCTAGGTAGATGTGGTAATTGGATAACATGTGATTTACTGAGTGTCACTGAATTATTCACTTTAAAATGATTAATTCTATGTTATGTGAATTTCACCTCAATAAAAGTTAATTTTAAAATAGTCTAAAAATAATTTTCCAAAAAGAATGAGCAGCTCTCTGTCAAAATGACTACGCACAGACTGTAACAAGGTACCATTAAAAGAATCAAACAGAAACAAAAGACAGTAGGAAAATGCTCCAAAAGTCTTCAAAGGTTGAATTTATGAGACACAGATTATTTTTTTAAACTATGTTTATAAAAATGTTTCCTATGTTTAAACAAATAATGTTAAAATATCTGTAGGGAACAGGAAATTATAAAAAAACAGCATATTTACAGATTTGAATTGTGATTAAATATAATTTCTAGAGATAAAAAATAACGTAACTGAAATTTAAAATTCAATGGATGAAAACTGACTACATAAGAAATAGAAAACCAAAATACCTCTACATCTATTAAAGAAATTGAATTTTTAATTAAAAATCTTTGCACAAAGAAAACACACATTCCAAGTGGCTTGACTGTTGAATTCTGCCAAAATATTGAGAAAGAAATCATGTCAATCTTACACAAAATCATTCAGAAAACAGCAAAGGGGACACTTCACAACACATTTAACGAAGTCAGCATTTCCCTGACATGGAGACCAGAAAAAACACAAGACAAAGAAACTACAAACAAATACCCTCATGGACACAGGCACAAAAATCTGTATCAAGATATTAATAAACGAAAACTAGCAATATATAAAAAAAGTACAATATGGTTTAGATTCATTCCTGTAGTGCAAGGTTGATTCTCCATTCAAAAGTCAAACAATGTAATTCACAACATTAACAGATTTAAGGAGAAAAATATAAATTCCTCTAAATAGATATTGAGAAAGCATTTGACAAATTCAATACCCAGAGACTTCTGCTTGTGGCCAGGATGGAGTAATATGGACTGGATTTACCCTCTGTTTAAAACAACTAGAAAACCTGAACAAAACATATAAAACAATGATTTTTAAGACATCGAGTGTCAGTCAAGGAAGGATGGTGACATCTGAGAGATAGAGGAACAAATGAAGTGAGCCCTCGTTTACTGACTAGGGAGAGTGTTCAGCCCATGGCACAGGGAGAGAAACCCAGGTGGAGCCTAGTAGACTTTATAAGTTGACAAGATGGAGCTGAGAGAGTCTGGGGAGCCAAGGGTACTTAGAGTTCATAAGACAGGGTACCAAAGAGGAGAGTGTTGCACAGGGAATGAACTCAGGATATTTGCAGAGCGTAACCCCTCAGCATTCAGGGGAATACTGATAAACATGTGCATGTGAGAAAGCTACCCAAGACAGGGAAAAGAGCCATTATATAGGATTAGACAGAATAATTCCTAAAACTTAAACAGAGCCAGGATTAGTTATTCTTATCAGCTAGAGTGGAAAACCTCATTATTAATGGGTCTTTGGGTAGAGTATTCAGAAGATTTGGTTTCAATGGTAGAACTAAATTAGCCCTAAAGAAACCACAGATCTGGTCCTGCCTAAAAAAGCATGAATGCAAAATCCAAAAGGATCCAAATCTTTTCAATTAACTTAAAATTGTCCTAGAATAAAGATCAAAAATATTTATAGAAATACAAAAATGTCCAGCACACAGGAAGGCAAAATTTACTATATCTGGCATCTAATACAAAATTATCAATCATATCTTCAAAAGAGACAGGAAAAAAGACTCTTAATGAAGAGAAAAACCAAGCAGTTGAAGCTACCCTGATGTGACACAGATGATGGAATTAGTAGAAAGGGATATTAAGACAGTTATTAAAAGTATATGCTGGCCGGTCGTGGTGGCTCACGCCTGTAATCCTAGCTCTCTGGAGGCCGAGGCGGGCGGATTGTTTGAGCTCAGGAGTTCGAAACCAGCCTGAGCAAGAGCGAGACCCCGTCTCTACTAAAAATAGAGAGAAATTAATTGGACAACTAAAAATATATAGAAAAAATTAGCTGGGCATGGTGGCGCATGCCTGTAGTCCCAGCTACTCAGGAGGCTGAGGCAGGAGGATCGCTTGAGCCCAGGAGTTTGAGGTTGCTGTGAGCTAGGCTAATGCCACGGCACTCACTCTAGCCCGGGCAACACAGTGAGACTCTGTCTCAAAAAAAAAAAAGAAAAAAAAGTATATGCTATATGTTTGGGAGCTAGAAGAAAGATGGAAGCTGTTAGGTAGAAACACAGATTATATATATATACCTATATATATAATATTATTTAATATATCAATATATAAATATAACATCTATATATTATATAGTATATATATTATATATTATTTTCTATATACTATGTAACATTAACATATATCCACATCAGAATTCTACAGAAAAAAAGTAAGATGAGAAATAGACTAGATGAGATTAACACTAGATTAGATATTACAGGAAAAAAATCAGTGGACTCGAAGATATATCAATAGAAATTATCCACAATGAAACATAAAGGAATAAAAGATAAAAGGAAAGATGAACAGTGAGCTATTAAAACAACCTCAACTAGTCTAATATATTTAACTGGAGTCCTTAAAGAAGAGGAGGAGGGAAAAAGAGAAGTATTTGAAAAAATGATGGCTGAATGTTTTCCAAATTTGAAGAAAATTATATAAGAAGCTCAATAAAACCCAACCACAAGAAACATGAAGAAAACTAAACTAAGTGTGGTTAGTAGCTTTCTGAGATATACTCCAATGATCCCCACTTCCTGGTATTCATGTTCTTGTATAATCTCAACATCTTGAGCGTGAGCTAAACATAATGAATAAAATAGAGAAAAAGTAATGGGATGCAATTTTGGAGATTGGATTACAAAATACTGTGACTTCTATCTTGCTGGCTTTCTCTAGCTCACATTGTTGAAATCTGCTGCAATGTTGTGAACTGCATTATGGAGAGGCCCACATGGCAAGAAACAGGGTTTCCTCTGACCAATAGCTAGTGAGAAATGGAAGCCTTCAGTCAACAACCCATAAAGATATGAATCCCAAGAAGAATTAATAAGTGAGTTTGGAATCATATTCTGGCCCAGTTGAACCTTATGATGACTGTAGCCTCAGCCAACAACTTGACTGGAGCTTGGCGAGAGACCCTGAGACACAGATACAGGTGAGCCATACCCAGATTCTCAGTGCACAGAATGTAGTGAGATAATTGCCAAACTAAATAACAAATAGAGCGGGAGTCTCTAAAAGAATATAATTTTGTTCAGGAGTAGCATTGCAATGGGAATACACATGCCATAGTAAACTATGTGTGTTCAGAGTTTGAGGCAAGGGGAAGATTTTTAAGACAAAATGAGGAGGACTACTTAAGTTGTTTTGAATCAATTATCCTTGGCTACAAGGATCAATAACAAGAGGGGTGTCAGTCTAAAGTTGGACAGGCAGTTGCTGGACAAACATTTTTGCAGAAGTATTTCCTGTGTAAGGTTGCAGTAGTCTTTGTGTAAGGTTGTGGTTTTTGCCGAGTCTTTTTTGATAGTTCTTGTTATCACATATATGTGCATGAGAACCCTCTATTCATGGCCTTCCTCAGTTCCATTTTATCAGGACTTGACACAGTGACTCCACTTTGATTCCAACAACTTTCACATGATAAATGTTGTTTTATTAAGCCACTGAGTTTTGGAGGAAATTTTATGTGGTAATGAGAACTAATACTCAAAGGCATATTATAATTAATTGTTTAATCCAGTGATAAAGAGAAAATCTTAAAAGTAGCCATGAAAAAAAGACACATAACTTATAGAAGAACAAAGAAAGGATGACAGTAAATTTCTCACCAGAAAAAAAATGCAAACTGTATAACAGTAGTGCAACATTCTTAAAATACTGAAAAGAGAAAAAACTGTGTATTTGAAATCTTATAATGTGAAAATATCACATTAAATGTAAATGGTCTAAACATCCCAATTAAAAAGCAGAGATTATCAGAGTGGATAAAAAAGCAAGACCCACCTATATGCTATCTACAAAAAACCCACTTTAAATATAAAGGGAAACATTTTAAAATAAAAGGATAGAAAAAAGATATCCTGTGCTATCATTAATCCAAGGAAAGTAGGAGTGGCTATTTAATATCATACATGTAGTTTTCAGAGCAAATAATATCAGGAAAGTTATTTTGTAATCATAATGGTGTCAATTCATCAAAGGCACATGACCTAAATGTTTGTACAACTAATAAATGAGCTTCAAAATATATTAAGCAAAGATTGATCAAACTGCAAGGAAAAATAAATGAGCCTACAATTATATCAGATTAAACACTTCTCTCTCAATATTTGATAGGATAGAACAATTTCAAAGTTGTAGAAGAACACTATCAAAAATGTGACCTAATTGGTAATTGTAGACTATTCCATCAAACATCAGAAGAATACACATTATTTTCAAATGCACACTGAACATTAAACAAGATAGACCAAATTCTGTGCCATAAAAATCCTCCATAAAATTTTGAAAAGCTAAGTAATACAAAGTATGTAATCTAACTATAATGAAATTATATTAGAGATCAATAACAGAATGATATTAAGAGAATCCTCAATTGTTTAGAAACAGAATAATAAATGTTAAAATGATTTATGGCTCAAAGGAGAAATTTAGAAAGGACAGACATTTTGAATTGAATGAAAATGAAAACAACATATCAAAATTTATAGTGTCCAGCTAAAACAGAAATTAGAGGGTAATTTATAGTATTAAATGTCTATATAGAAAAGAAGAAGGGTTTCAAATCAATGATCTCAGCTTCCATTTTAAGAAAATAGAAAAAGAGCAAATGAAACCCAAAGTACGGAGAAGAAAGAAAACAATGAATATATAGGAGAAATCAATGAAGAAGAAAATGGAAAAACAATAGAGAAAATCAGTGAATCAAAATCTAGTTCTTTAAAAATATCAAAAATTTGATAAACTTCTAGCCAGATTGGTGAAGAAAATAGGGAAGACATAAATTAATGATATCAGAAATGAGATAGGAGACATCACTAAAATGTTTCTACAGATATTAAAATGATAATTATGGAATGTTAGAACAATGTATGCAAATAAGTTCAACAACTTAGATGAACTGGACAAACTCTGAAATACACTAACTACCAAAACTCACTCAAGAAGAAATAGATAAAATGACTAGCCCTACACCTATTTAATAAGTAGAATTTTTAGTTAAAAATCTTCATAGAATGAAAATTATAGGGCCAAGTTGTTTTGCTGGTAAATTCTACCAAACATTTAAGGAAGAAATGAAACCAAATCCAAACAAACTTTTCCAGAACATTGAAGAGGAAGGAATGTTTTTCAATTCATTCTATGAAGCCAGCATTTCTTTGGCATTGAAGCTAGGCAAAGATGTCACAAGAAAAGGAAATTGCAGATCAATATCCTTCATGAATATAGATGCAAAAAATTCTTAACAAAATCTTAGTGAATTGTCTTCAACAAAAAGTATAAAAAGGATGATGCATAATGACAAAACAAATGCAAGATTGGTTTAACATTATGTCTATCACTGTAATTCACCATATTAACAGACGAGAAAAGAAAAATCACATGATTATTACAGCAAGGCACAGATAAAACATTTGACAAAATCCAACATCCAACATCAATTCCTGATAAGAATTTTCAGCAAACCAGGAACAGAGGGACATTTTCTTAACCTGATAAAATGCATCAGCAAAAACAACAACAAAAAACTGAAGCTAGCATTATATTTAAAAGTGAAAAACTCAATGTTTTTGCCCTGAGATCAAGCACAATGCAAAGATATCATCTTTCACAACTTATACTCAACAGAAGACTATAGCATCAAAAAAATTTAAATTCTTAGGGATTAATCTGACGGCAAATGTGCAAGACCCATTTAATGAAAACTAAAACCATTGGTGCTGAGCAAAATTAAATAAGTAGAGAGATACATTGTTTTTATGAATCAGAAGGAAGACTCAATATCATTAAGATGTCATATATCCCCAAATTTACCTATAGATTCAACACGACCCCAATCAAAATGCTGGTATGCTTTGTTTTGAAATCGACAAGCTCATTCTCAAATTTATGTAGAAATATAAAAAGGTCTAGATTAGCCAAAACAACTTCAAAAAAGAACAAAGTTGAAGGACTTACACTAGCTGATTTTTAAGTCTTTTTATAATGCTTCAGTAATCAACGCAGTGTGCTATTAGCATAAAGATAGGCAACTAAATCAGTTTTTGTCAGTATCCATGCAACTGTGGCAGGCCAACTTGCCAGCTTGCAAGGAGGATAAAATATCAACCTTTTACAGTTCCTGACATAAGGGCCTTCTATTTGTATATTTGAAATGATATATTTCTTAAACCAAGTTGTGAATACATGGGTGCTCACTTAATGTTTACCCTTTATGTCTTACCTATACATTTATATCATTTTATGTATTAAATATTTAATAATAGAAATAAAAATACTAAGTAAAATGATTTGGAAACACTCAGTAAATTTATGTCACTAAAAATATTACTGTCAAACTAAATGGGTGTATCATACCTATCAATTGGGGACAATATTATAAAATTTAAAAGACTTCTTTACTCAGTATACTTTACAGGTATTTGTAGGTTATTACTTCATGTTAAAGGAACTGAAACTAGAAATCATTGATGACACTTATAAGTGAGTTTTATACAAGAAATATGATGATATAGGCCTTGGTCTTACATCGAAATCTTAGGAAATAAATGTTTTAAATTAGAATGAAATGTCTAAGGTACATAAGTATTTTTTTTAAAACTCTTTTCTGCCTTAAAATAGCCTTATATTTTTATTTTTTATTTCAATAAATTTAGGGGTACAAATGTTTTTTTGTTACATGGATGAATTGTATAGTGGTGAAGTCTGGGCTTTTAGTGTATCTGTCACCCAAATAGTGTACATTGTACCCAATAGGTAATTTTTCATCCCTCACTCCCTTCCCATCCTTCGCCTTCTGAATCTCCAATGTCCACTATACGACTCTCTATGACCATGTGTACCCATAGCTTAGCCCCTACTTGTAAGCGAGAACATGCAATATTTGGCTTTTTGTTCCTGAGTTACTTAGGATAATGTCCTCTAGTTCCATCCAAGTTGCTGCAAAAGACATTATTTTATTCTTTGTTAATGGCTGAGTAGTATTCCATGGTGTGTGTATTATAGTATTTAATATATATATATATATATATATATATATATATATATAGTATTCCACGGGATGTGTGTTTGTGTGTGTGTATATATGCATACCACATTTTCTTTATTCACTGATCAGTTAATGGGCACTTTGGTTGATTCCATATCTTTGCAATTGTGAATTGTGCTGTGATAAATATGCGAGTACAGGTGTCTTTTTGATATAATGACTTTGTTTCCTTTAGTTAGATACCCAGTGGTGGGGTTGCTGGATCGAATGGTAGATGTACTTTTAATTGTTTGAGAAATCTCCATACTGTTTTCTATAGAGGTTATCCTAATTTGCATTCCCATCAATAGTTTGTAAGTGTTCTAAAGGAGACTTTTAAGGTAGTCAACCATCTATCTGTCTCAGTTCCATCAGTAAGAGGGCTTGTACTTGTATTTTAATTAATGTAGCCAACAAATCCCTGAGTAAATATTGCATGTACGTTTGGCTTTTCATTTAAATAAAAGCTCAGGAGCTCAGGAAGAACTTCAAATCTCTATGGCACCCAGAGTCTCATTTTCAAATCGGAGTACAACAGGAAACGTGACACTGATTTAAGCTGAGATTGAGCCATTCAAAGGTAAGTTTAGAGGTAATTGCATATTTGTCTATGAGATTTCAGGTGAAGATGCAGAACTTTAATAATGGGACCTGGTATTTTTTGAAATCTGACTGAACAAATGCCTTTTCTTTTCCCTTGCCTATTCTTGCCAGGATCTTTCAAGTTGCTTCATGTTTCCCTCTTTCCTGGAAGGTGCATAGCAGGGGAGAGAGAGATGGTGTGAGGGAAAGACAGAGATTAAAGAGAGGAAATAGAGAGAAATTATAAAAGAAACAGGAGGAAGTAAAGTATTGCGGAGGAAGGGCCAAACAGGAAAATAAATAGAGATTGCAGAACAGAGAGAAATGAGTAGATGGAATAAAAGACAGGAGTAGGAAGATTGTGTCTGTGGTGATAATAGTAAATTCTAGTAAGAATTTCTAGGCCGGGTGCGGTGGCTCACGCCTGTAATCCTAGCACTCTGGGAGGCCGAGGCGGGCAGATTGTTTGAGCTCAGGAGTTCGAGACCAGCCTGAGCAAGAGCGAGACCCCGTCTCTACTAAAAATAGAAAGAAATTAATCGGACAACTAAAAATATATATAGAAAAAATTAGCCGGGCATGGTGGTGCATGCCTGTAGTCCCAGCTACCCGGGAGGCTGAGGCAGGAGGATCGCTTGAGCCAGAAGTTTGAGGTTGCTGTGAGCTAGGCTGATGCCACGGCACTCTAGCCCAGGCAAAAGAGTGAGACTCTGTCTCAAAAAAAAAAAAAAAAAAAAAGAATTTCTACCACTTATTATATTCCTCCTATTGACCAGGTACTTTGCCTTATATCATTTAAATTATACCACATTATGAAATAGTGCCCATTATTCCCATTTTACAAATGAGAAAACAGGCCCAAAGAAGTTAAGTAACTTGTCCCAGGGTGAATCCAGGTCTACTTGTCTCTAGAGCCCATACTTTTCCCACTGTATCAGGCTACTTCTAGATGATACTGAAACAACAGGTTAAAAGACAAGCACTTAAGTGAGACAGGTTATTTGCCATCATATAAACAGAATAAACAACATAAAATAACCTATCATTATCCATAGCTTTTCCCCTCTTCATTACCACTCCTCATGCTCCCTACCACTTACAAAGACTCAGTTGCTTTGGGAGAGAGATAAGTAGACAGGACAGGCAGAACAATAAAGCCTTACCATCAGTTTTAACTTTCCCTGGAGTTTTCAGGTCAAGCAGACTGCTTATATCCCTTTGATCTCACAAAGAGCTTTAGTGCCCAGTTGACTCATAGAAACTAGGTCCAAACCAGCATTTCCTAATCTTTTGGGGATTATGGACCCCTTTGACATTCTGAAGAAAGCTAAATACTGTCTCTCCAGAAATATGCGCATACATGCAAATTTTGCATAATGATTCTGGAATTTCATTGACCCCCTCAAAGTCCTGAGGTTTGCATCTGAGATGAAAGTACTTAGAGACTAGAACTGCAAAGAGAGTGACATGAAATCTGAGACAGAATAAAAACCAACCGCAGCTCTCTGACTCTGCCAGAAATTTCTTGAGTCCTTTTCAAATACGAAGTTGAATGTGGTTGTCTTCTCTCCCATTTTAAGGCATATCCCTATGACAAGTTTTATGTAAGAAGGTTAAGCTTAAATTAGTAGCTAGACTCTTATTTGGTGATTTATTTGTACTAAGAAAGATAGTAAGTCCCATCATAAATTCTTATATACTCCAGTGCCCACTGGTAGTCAAGGAAAAATCTTTTGCCTTGAGTATTTGGATGTTAGAGATGGCTATTACTTCCTGGGGAAGCTAGCTCACTCTGAATTTCAAAATAGAGTCTTCTTTCTAGACATTGCTTACATTCAATTTTTATTTTTTTTTAAAACCCACATATTCCACTAAAATTTTGATGAGGTTTTGCTTGGGTTCATCATGAAATAGTGGCATACAGGAAAGGATGCTAGACAAAGAGTTAGGACTGTCAGTAACTTGCTGTGTTATTGTTACTGAAGGTAAAAGATACTGCCTTTGTGCCCTCAGTATTTTCATTTGAAACATGAGATGATTGTACTACCAGTGCTTTTCAAACCTCTTATAAATTTTTGTTTAGTAGTGAAAACCTTTGTTCCAATGGAAATCTTATGCAGAATACCAATATATAAAAAGATAAAAATAGAATTGTGTGATTGAAAAAGTGATGAAGTGATGGCAAGGAGTCAAACTCCCTCCCCTCATCTCATCCTCCACGCACACCACCAACATATCCAGGAAGCACATCCATAGGTTACAGGTTGAAAACGGTTGACCTAGAGAGAAACAGCATGTAATGGTCAAGAGTATGTGCTTTGGAGTCAAGCATATATGGGTTCTAATCCTGGCTTCACCACTTAATAGCTCTGTGTTTTGGCCAACTACTTAATCCCTCTATGCCTCAATTTTTATTAATATTTCTGGCTATGAAGGATTATAAATAGCTCTTATCACATAAGGTGGTTGTGAAGATTTAATGAGTTAATAATACATGTAAAGCGATTAGCCCAGTACCTGGCACATGATAATTGTTCAATAAATGTTTGCTTTATTATAATTATTGATCTATGTAGTTTTAAGCAAAGGCTTGGCTTATGAAAAACTAGGTCATCCAGCTTTCCCATTCTGCTCCCTTGCTGAATAAACTTCTTCCTATTCCATGCTAGAGCTGATGTAGCTAGAATATTATATAAGTCCTCCTAGTCTCTGTAATGTTTCAGGTCCACTATAATAAACAAATGTGGTGAAAAATCAGTCTCATAGTACACTGGTTGAGCTATACCTATGATTTTCAAGTTTTTCTTTTTAGTTGTGGAGTACTTTTATTTTTTGTGTAAAATATTGTTCTGAAACTCAGAATATAAAGCAAATAACAGTGGAGTTGCTCTGATTAAAGCAAGATGTCTTCTATGTCTTCCCAACCCCCTAAAATACCCACTCCCCTCCCCGCTCCTCCACACACATACATCCTGGAGAAATCAGGAATTCCAGTGCTCTGTGGAACAATATTTGAAAACTACTGGGCCACCAACACCCTTCCAAATATTAGGTTCTGTGAAACTAATTGATTTCAGACTTGGACATAGAGTTTGAAATTTTCCTTACTCCTGTCGTTTAAAAGAAAATAGGGATTGTAGAAAAGGATATCTCACTCCTGTAGATCATTCTTACACCTACTGGATGGGAAAGACAGGCCTCCATGTCCTATTACTGTGATCCATCTTGAGTCCATTTCCAGTGAACTCCCATAGTACTTTAAAAAGCAGCTTTATGGAGGTATAATTAACATACAAGAAACTGTACATATCTAAAGTATCCAATTGAACACATTTTCACATATATGTACACCTGTTAAAACTGTTACTACCCTAAAGATACTGAATATACCCATCATCCCCCAAAATTTCAACGGGCCCCTTTGGAACCTCCTCCTTATCATTATAAACAAGTTTACATTTCCTATATATTTATATAAATGGAGTCATATGATATGTACTCTTTCTTCTGTCTTCTTTATCTTAATGTAGTTATTTTGAAGTACATCCACATTATAGTATGTATCAGCAATTTATTCCTTTTAAGTGATGAGCAGTATTCCATTGGATGGATATATCACAATTTGTTTTTTTTTTATTTCAGCATGTTATGGGGGTACAGATGATTAGGTTACGTATGATGCCCTTACCCTCCCTCCCCCCCAAGTCCGAGCTTCAAGTGTGTCCATTTCCCTGGAGGTGCGCATCGCACTCATTGTTTGTGCATATGCCCGTCCCCTCCTCCCCCTCCCCCTGCCCAACATCCAATACATGTTATTCTTATATGTGCACTTAAATGTTGATCAGCTAATACCAGGTGAGTACATGTGGTGCTTGTTTTTCCATTCTTGGGATACCTCGCTTAGTAGAATGTGTTCCAACACTTTCCAGGAGTATATAAGAGGTGCTATATCACCATTGTTTCTTAAACACAATTCGTTTATCCATTAGCACATTGATGGACAGTTGAGTTGTTTCCAATGTTCAACTATTACAAATAAAGTTGTTATGAACATTGATATGCAAATATTTGTAAGGATACATGCTTTCTGTTTTCTTGGGTAAATATTAATACCTATGAGTAGAATGACTAGATCATATCATATTTGTATGTTTGACTTTTAACTTCTTAAGAAATTGTCAAATTATTTCCCAATGTGATTGTGCCACTTTACATTTCCAACAACATTGTATGATAGTTCCAATTGTTCTGGATCCTCACTAATAGTGAAGTCAACTTTTTAATTTTAGGCATTCTAATAGGTATGTAGTGATAGCTCATTATGATTTTAATCTTCATTTGCCTGATGACTAAATGATAAGCATCTTTTCATGTGCTTATTGGTCATCTGCATGTTTTATTTGTTGAAGTGCCTATGCAAATTTTTGTCCATTTTTAAAATTGGGTCAATGTCTTCCTTATTATTGAATTTTGAGGGTCATTTATTAGATATGCTTTGCAACGATTTTATCCTAGTCTGTAGCTTGCCTTTTCATTCTCTTACCAATGTCTTTCAAAGAGCAGAAGTTATAATTTTGTTTGAGTCCAATTTATCAGTTATTTTGTATGGATTTTACTGTTTATACTGTATCCAAGAAATCTTTGCCCAAAGATATTTTCCTATGTTTTCTTCTACAACTTTTAAAGTTATAGGTCTTACGTTTATGGCTATAACCCACTTTTGGTTAAATTTTGTATATGTTGTGAGATATGGATTGAAGATCTTTTGTTGCATATGGATATACAATTTTTAGAACTATTTACTGAAAATACTATCATTTCTCCACTGAATTTTTTTGATTCTTTGCCAAAAATTGAACATATATGTGTGGGTCTATTTCTTGTCTCTGTATTCTGCTCCATTGAACTGTATTTATCCATTTTTACATGAACACACTGATTTGATTATTTTAGCTTTATAGAGAGTCTTGAGTGTTTTATAGCTTTCATTGTGCAAGTCTTTTACTTCTTTGGTTAAGTTTATTCCTAAGTATTTTATTCTTTTTGAAGCTATTGTCAATGGGATTATTTTCTTAATTTCCTTTTTGGATAATTTATGTGTCAAAGTATAGAAGCACAATGATTTTGTTTGTTGATTTGTATCCTGCAATGTTACAGATATTTTTATTAGTTATAAACATCTTGGGGGCATCTTTAGGGTTTTCTACATACAAGATTATGACATCGGCAAACAGAGATAATTATGTTTCTTCCTTTCTAATTTGTATGTGTTTTATTTATTTTTCTTGCCTGATTGCTCTGACTAGGACTTCCAATACCGTGTTCAATAGCAGTGGTGAGAGTAGATATCTTTACCTTGTTCCAGATCTTATAGGAAAAGCTTTCGGTTTTTAACCATTGAATATGATGTTAGCTATGGGATTTTCACAAACTTATCCAAGGAGGTGAATGACTTGTATACTGAAAAACTGTAAAGTACTGATGCAAGAAACTAAAGTAGGCACAAATAATGGAAAAATACCCCATATTCATGGATTGGAAAAGATAATATTGTTAAAATGTACACATTACCCGAAGTGATCTACAGATTCAATGCAATTCCTATCAAAACTCCAGTGGCCTTTTTTTTTTTTTACCAAACTAGAAAAAAAGATCCTTAAATTTATATGGAACCACAAAAGATCTCCAGTACCCAGAGCAATTTGAGCAAGAAGAACAAAGCTGGAGGTATCACACTTCCTGATTTCAAAATATATTACAAAGCTACAATAATCAAAACAGTATGACATTGGCATACAAACAGACATATAGACCAATGGAACAGAATAGAGATCCCTGAAATAAACCCATGCATATATAGCCAATTTATCTTCCACAAGGCTGCCAAAAATACAAAATGGGGGAAGGGTAATCTCTTCAATAAATGATATTGGGAAAACTGGATATTCACATGTAAAAGAATGAAATTGGACCCTTATATTATACTATACACAAAAATCAACTCAAAATGGATTAAAGATTTAAATGTAAGACCTGAA
The DNA here is from genome assembly GCF_000956105.1 of Propithecus coquereli. Lineage (NCBI taxonomy): Eukaryota > Metazoa > Chordata > Mammalia > Primates > Indriidae > Propithecus > Propithecus coquereli. Next base: position 8,736,282 of record NW_012134303.1, read on the forward strand.
ACCATAAAATTTCTAGAAGAAAACATAAGAAAAATCTTCTTGACATTGGCCTTGGAAATGATTTCTTGGATGTGACACCAAAAGCATAGGCAACAAAAGCAAAAAATAGGCAAGTGGAATTACATCCAACTAAAAAGCTTCTTCACAACAAAGGAAACAATTAACAAATTGAAAAAGCAAACTATGGAATGGAGGGAAATATTTGCAAACCACATAACTGACAAAATATATAAGGAACTCCCACAATTCAATAGCAGAAAACCATAATCGTGTTAAAAATGAGCAAAGGACTGAAGAGGCATTTTTCTAAGGAAAACATACAAATGGCCAACAGGTGTATGAAAAGGTTCTTAACATCACTGATCATCAGGGAAATTCAAATCAAAACCACAATGAGATAATCATCTCATGCTAGTTAGGATGGCTATTATAAAAAAAAAAGGTAAGTGTTGGCAAGAATGTAGAGAAAGAGGAATATTGTACACTGTTGATAGGAATATAAATTGGTGCACCACTATTGAAAATAGTGTGGAGATTCCTCAAAACATTAAAAATAGAACTACCATATGTTCCAGTAATCCCACTTCTGGGTACATACCCAAAGGAATTGAAATCAGGATTTCAAAGAGGTATCCGATTGTCTGTGTTCATTGCAGCATTGTTCACAATAGCCAAGATGTGGAAGCAACCTAAATGTCCACTGACAAATGGATAAAAAAAATGTGGTATATACATACAATGAAATATTATTAAATCTTAGAAAAGAAGGAAATACTGCCTTTTACAACAACATGGATAAACCTACTTGACGTTATACTAAGTGAAATAAGCCAGTCACGGAAGAACAACTACTGCATGATACCACTTACATGATACTGCTTGTTAAAATGGTCAAATTCATACAAGCAGAAGTTAGAATAGTGATTGCCAGTGGCTGGGAGGAGGAGCAAACAGGGAGGTATTAGTCAAAGGGCACAAGTTTCAGTTATGCAACATGAATAAGTCCTAGAGATCTACTGTACAGTATAGTACCTATAGTTAATAATACTGTATTGAGTACTTAAAAATTTGCTAAGACAGTAAGTCTTATGCTGTGTTCTCATCACACATGGACACAAAAATAATAATAATAAATAAGTGGGCAGGAGGAAACTTTTGGAGGGGATAGAAGGATTCATGGCCTAGATCATGGTGACGGTTTCAAGAAAGTGTACTTATTTCCAAACTCACCAAGTTGTATACGTGAAATATGTGAGCTTTTTATATGCTAATCATACCTCAATAAAGTCTTGAAATTTCATAGTGTTTGTCCTACAATTTTGTTCTTATTTTCCAAAGGTGTTTTGGCTATTTTAGGTAATTTGAAGTTGCAAACAAATTTTAGAATCACCTTGTCAAAGTTTAGAATTATCTTTGTCTACGACAAATCTTGCAAGAATTTTTTAATTACTTTTAAAAATAATTTTGGAGTTACAGAAGAGTTGCGAAAATAGTACATAATATTCCTACCTACACTTTGCTTAGGTTATCCTAATGTTAATATCTTACATAACCATGGTACAATGATCAAAACTAAGGGAGGAGGAGGGGATTGGTATATACACACCTAATGGGTGCAGTGCACACTGTCTGGGGGATGGACACGCTTGACGCTCTGACTCAGGTTGGACAAAGGCAATATACATAACCTAAACACTTGTACCCCCATAATATGCTAAAATAAAATAATTAAAAAAAAACTAAAAAATAGTATTGGTACAATATTCTTGACTATAGACTTTATTCAGGTTTTCTTATAGACTTTATTCAGATTTTTCCCATTTTCTATGAATGCCCATTTATTGTTTCACTATCCAAACCAGGATATCACATTGTATTTACTTGTCATTCCAATCTGTGACAGCTCCTTAGTCCTTCATGTCTCTCATGACTTTGACACTTTTGAAGCTTACTGGTCCAGTATTTTGTAGACTGTCCTTCAATTTGGATTTTTCTGATATTTTCTCATTATTAGACAGAGGTTATGGATTTAGGAAAAGAATATTATAGAGGTAAAGTGCCCTTATGCCCATCACATAATACCAGGGATTGCATGATATCAAAATGACTCATCATGGATGGTATTAATCTTGATTACTTGGTTAAGGTGGTATCTGCTAGATTTCTTCTCTGTAAAGTTTCTATTTTTCTGTTTTCATACTCTAAGAAGAAACATACTACATCCAGCCAACACTCAAGGAGAGAGGAATTAAATTCTCTCCATCTTCGGGAGGGAACAGCATCAAAAAATTTGTAGGATATGTTAAAACCACCACAGTAATTAATAAATATTTTGGAAAATACACTTGGAGACTAAGTAAATATCCTATTTCTCCTTGAAGTTTTATACATGAATTTTAGCATTTATCAGTGTATTTTGCCTGCAGCAACTGTTACTGTGGTGTTCTAATAGTTATTTTCTATTTCCCCCATTTTTCTACATTTATTAATTTGAATTATTCAATAAGGAAGAGTTGTTACTTTTCTTCCATTTATTTATTGATTGAATCATTTATTTATCTCACTATGGACTCACAGATATTTATTTTATTCTTTGGGTTGTAACCCAATAATATCATTACTTAGCTTATTGCTCAAATTGTTCAAGTTTTGAACATTGGAAGATTTTTCAGGTTGGCTTATGCATCTCTGACATGCTCCCGTCTTTTGGTTTTTTAAGAATTTCTTTACTTTATGGCACTATAAGATACTCCATGCCCACCTTGTGTTTTCCCTGTCTAAGCCCTAAAATTGGACACTTCTCCAAGTAGTCCTGGTTCCTTTGATTGGAGAATGGCTCTTGGTGTGCTCATTGCTGCTGGGTTGTCATTACTTCTAGTTCCTCTCAGTGGACAGAGCTAGGGAATGTATGTGTCTTAGTCCATTTGGGAATGCTTTAAAAAAATAATTTAGCCTGGGTAATTTATAAACAGCAGAAATTTATTGCTCACAGTTTTAGAGGCTGTGAAGTCCAAGATCAAGGCATCAGCAGATTCAGTGTCTGGTAAAGGCTTGCTCTCTGCTTCAAAGATGGCAGCTTCTTGCTGCATCCTTGCATGGCTGAGTGGTGCAAGGGGCACACAGGCTCCCTCTGGTCTCTTTTATAAAGGCACTAATCCCATTCATGAGAGCTCTGCTCTGATGTCCTAACCACCTCCTAAAGGCTTCACCTCTTAATACTATCACATTGGAAATTAAGTTCCAGCATATGACTTTTGGGGCAATACCAACATTCATACAATAGCAGGATATCTGTATATTTACCCATTTTTGAAAATTTTCATACAGCAAAATTTACTCTTTGCAATATATAGTTCTAAGAAGTTTGAAAAATGCACAGACATGTATCCAGCACTACAGTATAATACAGAACAGTTATAGCACAGTTCTGTCCCTTTGTTGTAAATTCCTTCTTTTGCAACTCCAGTTTCATGCTGGGATTTTGATTGTGATTGCATTGATTCTATAGATCAATTTGACGTGAACTGATATCTTAACAATATTGATTCTTGTATCTCATAAATGCAGTATATTTTTTCCATTTATTTAAGTCTTCTTTAAATTCTCTTAGAAATGTTTTTTAGTTTTTAGTCCACAGCTCCTGTACTTCTTTTGTCAGCTTTATCTATAAATACTTAAATATGTTTTGATGCTATGGTAAATGGTATTTCTATTTTGATTTTGATTTATGATTAATCATTGCTAATCTATATAAGTACAATTTTTATATTGATACTTTATCTTCAATCTTACTAAACCCATTCATTAGTTCTGATTGCTTTTTTGTAGATTGCATTGAATTTTCTACATATTTTCTAAATGTCATCCATAAATAAAAGATAGTTTAACATTTTACTTTCCAATCTCAATAACTTTCATTGCTTTTTCTTGTCTAAGTGTAGTTGCTAAAACCTGCAGTACAATGTTGAAAAGAAGTGGTGAGAGTGAACATTCTTTTCTTGTTCCTGATCTCAGCAAAAAAGCATTAGTCTTTCGCCACTAAGTATGCTGTTAAGTGTAGGTTTTATGCTGGTATTCTTACCAGGTTGAGGGATTAAGGAATTTCCCTTTTGTTCCTAATTTGCTGAGACTTTTTATCAGTAATAGATGTTTGATTTTCACAGATGTTTTGCATTGATTAAGATGATCATATGGTTATACATTTTTTTGGTTTGATATAGTATAGAGACACTCCAACTTCCATTGATTTTTTTTTTTAATTTCAAAAAATTTATGGTGTGCAAGTGTTTTTTGTTACATGGATGAATTGTATTATGCTGAGGTCAGGACTTTCAGTGTACCTGTCACCAGAATATCGTCCATTGAATCTGATAGGTAGATTTTTATCCCTTACCTCCTTCCTGCCTTCCCCCTTTCTTAGTTTTCCATGTCCATTACACTACTTTATGACCATACATATCTCTCATTTAGTTCTGACATATAAGTGAGAACATGTGGTATTTGTTTTTCTATTCCTGAGATACTTCACTTAGGATAATGGTGTCCAGTTCCATTCAAATTGCTGCAAAAGGCATCATTTCATCCCTTTTTATGGCTGAGTAGTACTCTGTGGTATGTATACGTATATATACACACAAACACACACACGCACACACCACATTTTCTTTATCTACTGATCAGTTGATGGGCACTTAGGTTGGTTCCATATCTTTATAATTGTGAATTGTGCTGCAATAAACATTTGAGTGCTAGTAGTGTCTTTTTGATATAACGATGTCTTTTCCTTTGGGTAGATACCCAGTAGTGAGATTGCGGGATCGAATGCTAGATCTACATTTGGCTCTCTGAGGATCTCCACAATGCTTTCCATAGTGGTTGTACTAGTTTACATTCCCACCAACAGTCACTGCATCTGTGCCAACATCTATTATTTTTTTACTTTCTAATTATGGCCATTCTGACAGGGTTGGTATCTCACGTAGGTCTTAATTTGTATTTCCCTGATGATTAGTAATGTTGAGGATTTTTTCTTATGTTCATTGGCCATTTGTCTATTTTCATTTGAAAAAAA
>NW_012134303.1:8742572-8755892 GCF_000956105.1 Propithecus coquereli
GGAATGTTTTCAGCTTTTTCCCATTCAGTATGATGTTGGCTGTGGGTTTGTCATATATAGCTTTTATAATTTTGAGGAATGTTCCTTCTATGCCTAGTTTGTGGAGAATTTTTATCATGAAGGGGTGCTGGATTTTATTGAATGCTTTTTCTGCATCTATTGAGGTGATGACATGGTTTTTCCTTTTTAATTCTCCTTATCTGGGAGATAACATTCATCGATTTGTGTATATTGAACCATCCTTGCTTCCCTGAGATGAAACCCACTTGATCATGGTGAATTATCTTTTTGATGTGCTGTTGGATTCAGTTTGCTAGTATTTTGATGAGGATTTTTGCATCTATGTTCATAAGGGTTATTGGTCTATAGTTTTCTTTTTTTAGTTACGTCCTTTCCTGGCTTTGGTATCAAGGTGATACTGGGTTCATATAATGAGTTAGGGAGGATTCTTTCCTTCTTTATGTTATGGAAGAGTTTCTGTGAAAGAGGAGCCAGTTCTTCTTTGTAGGTCTGAAAAATTTGGTTGTGAATCTGTCTGGTCTGGGGCTTTGTTTTTTTGGTCAGGAGATTTTTTACTATTTCGATCTCACTACTGGTTATTGGTCTGTTCAGGATTTCAGTTTCTTCCTTAGTCTAGCATGGGAGCTTGTATGTTTCCAAAAATGTATCCATTTTTCTCTAGGTTTTCTAATTTGCGTGCATAGAGGTTTTAATAGTATTCATGGATGATATTTTATATTTTTGTAATATCAATTGTAATGTCTCCTTTTTCATTTCTAATTGAGCTTTTTCAGAGAGTCCTTTCTCTTCTATTTCTGGTTAATCTAGCTAGTGGTCTATCAATTTTGTTTTTCTTTGCCAAGAATCAACTTTTTTCCCCCTTGATCCTTTTTATTGCTTTTTTTTGGTTTCCATTTAGTTTAGTTCAGCTTTGAGCTTTGTTATTTCTTTTGCTAGGTTTGGGTTTGGTTTGTTCTTCTTTTTCTAGTTCCTTGAGGTGTGACTTTAGGTTATTAATTTGTGATCTTTCTGTCTTTATGATGTAAGCATTTAAGGCTGTGAACTTCCCCTTTAGCACCATTTTATCTGTATTCCACAGATTTTGGAAGCTTTTTCATTCAGTTTGAAAAATCTTTTGATTTCCATCTTAATTTTGTCATTGACCCAAGCACCATTTAGTACCAAGCTGTTTAATTTCCATGACTTTGTGTAGACTTGAGAGTTCCTCTTGGAATTGACTTCTAGTTTTATTTTACTGTGGTCTGAGAAAATATATTGTATCTATTTTGGTTTAGTGCTCATTCTTAACTTGATAACATCTTCTCTTGGGGCAAGATCCCTACAAAAATAGCTCCAGCTGTAGTACTTTAGTTCAGTTTGGAGTCAAAGTGTCTCTAGTTGCTCCTTTTCCTCCAGCTGTTTAACTCTATTACAGTCAGAGTGGATTTATTCACTCAATTTGTATTGCTGGTTAAAGCAGTGGTTCTCCGACTTGAGGGTGCATCATTATCACCTAGAGAGCTTGTTTCAAACACAGATTGCTGGGCTTCATCTCAAGAATTTCTGATTCAGGATATCTGAGGTTGGACCCCATAATGTGCATTTCTAACAGGTTCCTGGGTAATGTTGTTGCTGCTGGTTTGGGGATCATACTTTAAGAACCATTGATTTCTCAAAGGAACAATCTTAGGCCACCTTCCTAAGACTTGTTTTTGCTAAAAATGGTTTTCAAACCTGACTCCACATTGGAATCACCTGGGAAGCTTAAACAGCATACTAGTGCCCAGGACTCGCTCCAGATTAATTAAATCAGAATCACTGGGAGTGAAGCCTAGGAATGAGTATTTTTTAATATTCCCAGGTGATTCTAATGTGAATTCAATGTTGCAATCCACTTTGCCACAAGCTTCAGGCGAAATTCCACTCTCTTCCTCCACATCTTCTCTCCCGTGTAGCTGAATAATGAACAGAGAAGATAAAAAAAAAAAAAAACTCCACTTTTTACTTCCTCCATTGGACAAATTCCCTCATTGTACCATTTTGCTTAGGGCCAATCTTGCTTTTTAATCCCAACTTTGACCTATTTTCAAGGCTCCTGATGCTGAATTGGAGTGACTTTGCATGCCAGCATGTTCTTCTTCTTCCCTGTGTTTATGGTTCTACAAGTCAATTTTTTTTGTGGCAATAAACCATTCATCATCAGAATTATTATACTGGAGGGTTCTGTGCAGGAGCTTTTCTTCTTTAGAATGTTTGCAACAGGTGATTTTTTAACCTCTTTATTTATAGCATCTTCCTTAATTTGAGTGTGCCAAGAAAGTGACACTAGTTGGAATATCTTAATTGTTGTACATTCATCATGACCAAAGTTAGGAATAATACTTTTGATCATGATGGATCCCTTTTCATTAACATCTTTTGTAGACGAAAAATCACAGTTTTGCCATGAAAAGAATACTTTCAGAGAGCTATATTGATGCTTAATTTGCCTGTCAGGTTGTGGGTGGGATGGAGAGCATGTTCTTCCCAGAACTGGTTTAACCTAGAATGTGGGATTCATTTGGGAAGGGAGCCTCACAGAGAGGCAGGCGATGTTGGGAACCAGTTGAATTTCTAGTCAAATTTCTTTTTTTCACTTATGTACTCAACAAATATTTGCTGAGGCATTGTTCTATGTGCTGGGGACACAGCAGTGGACTAGGTAAAGTTACTGCCCTCATGGCAATGGCATTGTACTGGCTAGTGTGTGGGAAGGAGACATTAAAAATGTAAACAAGTAAAACTATTATATATATGTCCATATAATTTTAACTTATGATAAGTACTATGGAAGAAACGAAGTGGGGCAGTGGGATAGAGTGTACTGGGAGGGTGACAGGGCTCCACTGCTTTACCTGTGGATGTTGGAAGAATCTCTGAGGAGGTGACATCTGAACTGAGACCTTAATGATGAGAAGGGTAGAGTTCCAGAACAGTTTGCGAGAAGCAGATTCCCAGCAGAAGAAACAAGTGCAAATTCAAGGGACATACCAAAAAAAAAAAAAAAAAAAAAGACAGCAAGGGAGAGAGCAGTCTTGGGCCAAGTCATATATGGGCTTGTAGGCTATGGTAAGGAGTTTGGCTTTTATTCCAAGTCCACTGAGAAGGCATTATGTGACGTTTTAAACAGAGGAATAACATTACCTGATTAATGACTTTAAAATGATCACTCTGGCTGCTGTATGGAGAATAGTCTACAAGAATGGTGGCAAGAATGAAAGCAGGGAGATCAGACTAGAGGCTGTTTCAGTTATTTAGGCCAAGGATAATGGCAGCTTAGTTTAAGATTTTAGCAATTCAGGGGGTGAGAAGAAGGTGAATTTGTGAATATCATGAATTTTAGAGACATAGACAAGACTTTATGATCAATTGGGTAAAGGATGGGAGGAAAAGAAAGGAGATTCTTAGGTTTTTGGTTTGAACAACTGGTAGGACATTGGGAGCATTTACTGAGATGAGAAACAGTGGAGAGGGGAGCAAGTTTGAGAGGAACATAAGCAATTCTATTATGATCATATTTACTTTGAGATGCTGGTGTTGAAGTGGAGATGCTGGTGTGGCATCAACAATGTGGAGCCTGGGAGAGGGAGGTCTGGGCTGGAGATACACATTTGTGAGTCATCAGCATATAGAAGGAATTGGATATAATAGGTCTGAATGAGCTAGAGTGTGCATAGAGGAGAGAAGAGAAGAGATGTGAAGGCTAAGCCTTGAGGCAATATAAGGCCAATGGTCAGGGAATGAGGAAGAAGTAGCAGGGCCAGTGAGGTAGGAGGATAAACCCAGTGGGTGCATTTTCCTGAAATATGAATGAATCAAGTGAATCCAGGAGGAGGGAGTGATCAACTGTGTCAAGTCATGCTGACAAATTCTGCTGAAACACCTGTACTGAACCAGTATAATATAGGGAAGAGAATCCTGGTTTGCAAAGCAGTGAACTTGAGTTTCAAGGACTAACTGGAACTAACTGCTGCATCATCATCATTATCATCATGCTAGCAGTAATCAATATTTTTTTCATATCTGGTATGTTTCAGGTACTGTGTTAAGTGTTTGTACGCATTATTTTTTCAATGAATCCTCACAACTACCATAAGAGGTATACACATAGAGGCAAAATCATTTGTTCAAAAGTTACACAGTGTGAAGGCCCATTGCAGTGGCTCAGGCCTATAATCCCAGCACTTTTGGAGGCCAAGGTGGGAGGCTTGCTTGAGGCCAGGAGTTCAAGACCACTCTGGGCAACGTAGCGAGAACCTGTCTCTACAAAAAAAATTTTTAAATTAACTGGGTGTGGTGGCACACACCTGTAGTCCCAGATACTCAGGAGGCTGAGGCAGGAGGATTGCTTTAGCCCAGGAGTTAAAGCTTCAGTGAGCTATGATTGGCCACTACAAGCCCCCTGGACAACAGAATGAGAAACTGTCCTTAAAAGAAAGTCACACAGTGTGATATGGGGCAAATTATTTCTCTTCTTTGAGCCTCAGTTTCCCTTATCTCTAAAATTAGCAAGTGGATTACTTTACATTTTTTTCAGCAACAAGACCCTCTCATCTCAAACAAAAGCAGAAACTCACTATATAAAACAGTAAAGTTGCTCTGTTTTAAGCTTGAGTGCAGGATCTGTAGACTCATCCACTGAACTGGGCTTCTCTCCCTTCCTGTACTTCTCTGCCCTGTGGTTTGCAAACCACCCAACTGGATGGATTCTATGTGTCCTTTAGCTTTTAGAATTCTAGAATTTTGGTTCTCAGCTGCCCCCTCTCTCTTTGTGACCAAGTGCTGACATTACGTGATTGTTGGTCAGTGTTAGGAAATTCTATGACTTTGAACCACAGACCACAGAGTCTCCAGTACATGTGGGACAGTCATGACCACTGCATTTTAGTGGACCGGTGATGTGAGGTCCTCACTGTCCCATTTTGAAGGAAACATCTGGATGAATAAGGCCCAAGGCGATACCTTGGAAACTATTGGGTGTTCAGTAAGTATTCGGTTGATTGAAAAAAGAATTGAGGGGCTCTTTGTCATGTCTTTAGGAAAATCTTTCTCTTTGTCCCCTGTAAAATTTGGGCCTCCCCTACCCGATGTGTTCCCTACACTCTCTTCCTATCCCCACCATAGTCTTTGCCACATTGAGTGGTCATTATTACACGTCTCTTTCCTCCACTAGATGGAATCACATTCACCTTTCTGTCATATTCACCTAACACAGGGCTTGGTTGACCAACATATATCAAATGAACAACAGATTATCTTTTTTGAGAAAAGGCAGTTACTGTAAGAATGGGAGGAAAATTGGCAGATCTCAAAGGAGCCTAGTGCTTCCCGCTCATTTGGTGTTCAGTGGAACATTTTGTCTCTGGGAACTTACTCTGTACAGTGATATAGACTTGGGATTCCTTAGAGTCTACTAGCATGCCATAACCAAGCAGGAATACTTGTGTTCCTCTTCTCCCGATGTGATCAGACTGCTATATGACAGAGTGTGCAATTCTAGCTACAATTTTTCCAGCTCCAGCTATGCTAATGGACTGCAATACAGGCAGGCAAATATAGGCAAATACAGTCAATAGGCTGCAGGAGAGAAGATTGACATTTGTTGTGATGTGCTGCAGGGGGCGGGGCAAGGCAGCAATTTAATTCCTAACAGTTCAGAGGCCTTTTGTAGCTGGAAACTGAAAATGCTCACTGCAAATACCAACTAATGCCAAGTCTGAAGATTTTGACCTACTCGTCAGAATTAAAATCTTGCATGAAGGTACATAACCTCTCTGCCTATAGCAGCATGGTAGAGCAGAAAGAAGAGAGTCTCTCTGTGCTATTGACCTGGGTTTGAAACCTGATCCTGTATATTTCCAGTCTTGAGACTTTTGGCAAGTTACTCAATTTCTCTGAGTCTTAGTTTCCTCTTTTATAGAATGAGGATAATGATATCTATCTTGATAAGTTACTGTGATGATTTTATGTAGTTATATAAAGGGCTTGGCACCTAGTAGGGCAGGTAGGGAAGGCAGTCTCCTGGCCCTCAAGTGTTAATATCTCAGTATCTCCTGCATCTGCCAGCAAAGGGAGGCATATGTATTTTTACTGATTAAGCCATTTAGTCATTCTTTTCTCCTGGAAAGAAGAAAAAAAAAACATCTGATGATTACCTTAGCATACCTTACCCTATAGGATGAATCTCTTTCATTCATTCATTTTCTTATTAATTCCCTTAACAGATATTTAAGAGGTGTCTGCTATGATTGAGGACCATTTCTAGGTGCTAGGGATAGAAGAGAAACAACAGTCCTCATTTTTGTGAAGCTTACAATCCTTTTGAGGGAAATAAACACTAGGAAAAGATAAGCAAAATATATCATTGTGTGTTAGCTGTTGATAAATGCCAGGGAGAAAAATAAAGCAGAAAACAGTGATAGGAAGTAGCAGAAGTAGCCTAAGTGACAAAGTTGCAGTTTTAGATAGAGATACCAGGGAAAGGATCACTGAGAAGGTGATATTTGAGTAAAGGAGATTAAAATAACTGAGGAAGAGCATTCTAGGCAGAGGGTACAAGGTACACGCAAAAACCCTCAAGCCAGAGAATGGCTGCTCCTGTAAAGGGCAGCAAAGGGGCCAGCATGGTAGAAGTGGCATGATCAAGAGGAACAGTAGTAGGAAATGAGGCCAGAGTGGTAACTGGGGAGTTGGAGGGCAGATAGTGAGGACCTTGTGGATAATAGTGAGGACTTTGCCATTTATTAGGTATGAGATGGGGAGCTATGGAGAATTGAGAAGGATCTCTCTGGCCGCTGTGTGAAGATTAGACTTCAGTGGGGCAAGAATATGGACAGGATTCCAATTTGGAAAGTTATTTTCCATTTTATTCACTGTCATTAGCAAAGAAGATGGTAGAAGGAGAAATGTTGTCTTGAGAGGAAGACCCTGGCCTGTCAGTCACCTGGAGACAATCATTGGTTGGGAGTGTACGTAGGGAGTAGAAAAAGGAGAGTCGGGGTGTATCAATGACTGATTTAATAATTTTGCTGTTATCAGGTTTTTCCTGGTGTTGGATGGATGATTTCACCAACCTCAAGGCACTGCTTCAGCTCAGCTGTCATAATCACTGTGACAACATCCTCATCGTGGGTCTCACTCTGTCTCTAGAAAAAGTCCCAAAGTCATGGTGAAATGCCAAACTTTAAATGCCTCTTTCTTGCCTTTTCATCATGTTTTTTTTTTCCTCAGATTTAATCTTAGGCTTTTGCCATGAACTCGTCATCAGGTTCCTTACTGTAAACAACTGGGTGTCAGAGATGAGTTTGTTACATATGTCATTTCCTCTCTGCAGGAGGAAATTGTGGGTTACAAGCTTTCTAAGGTACAAGGCTTGAATATTGTTAGTTTTCTTAAATTGCATTTACTTTGACTATCTAGAAATATGAGCATGGGGCTATTTCTAAGTTTCCTGTCATCTGAGAAGTAGTCTAATGGCAGGATGTCATATCCTGGCTGTCGCTAATTGCACCCAGAGGCAGAGAACACATTTGGAAAATTTAGTAAATAAGTAAATAGGCTGCAAAAAGGATGAAAGTGTGCTGTGTTCTTAGCCATCAGGTGGCTATAATGAGGACAAAGCTAACGTTGTTTCTGTACAGGCCGAATGATGTGATTGTGACAGAGCTAATCTGTTAATTTCCACTGGTTAATGATCCTCTGCTTGTCTTCCAAGGCAGTGCTGAGTACAGAAACAGCTGACATGAACCAGGCTGTTCTACCACACACTGCCCATGATGCTAGGCTCATGATTAGCTTCACGACTTTCTAATGCAATATTGCTAATATATCCAGCCCTTTTCAGGTTATTTTTTTCATACATATCTCATTTCATCATTATGGGATGGGCAGGGTGGCAGGGATTATTTTCAGATGAGGAAATTGATATCTAGAAGAGGGAAAGGATCTTGCCTGTAGCCAAAAAGTAGCAGAATCCTCCCTTGAATCCAGTCTTCTAATTCCACGTTCATTGACTCTTCCTAGACATGAATCACATTGCCTGTAACAGAATTATCAAACAGTCTCTATTAAGTGCCTATTTGCACTACATGCTGTATTAGGCATAAACAAAATGTACATAGACTTTTTGTCTAAATCTTTGTTCTCTGTAAGCAGAGGGTATACATGTGATAAACAGGAACACAAGGGTATCAAATTCAGTGACATCAAATTTGGGCTGATATATGAGTACTGTAGGGTGGAAAGGAGGGTCAATGAAGTTGTTTGTATGATCTGAGTGACAACTAGGGTGATGAACCATCCTAGTTTACCTGGGACTTACAGGGGTCCTGGAACACAGAACTTTCAGTGCTAAAACCAGGAAAGACCCAGCAAACTGGGACAAGCCAATAACCCTAGACAACCAAACTTCCCTGAAGGCAAAACATTGAGACAGAGAGATGTCATGGAAGGAGCACTGGACTTGGAGCTAAAAATCTGGGTTGAAATCCTGACTCTGGCATCTACCAACTATGCAACCTAGGGAATGTCATTGTACCTCTCTAGATCACAACTTTTTTATCTGGAAAATGGTGATGTCAGTAGCACTCATCTCCCAGTGTAGTGAGCATTAAATGAAATAATCCATATAGCTAAAAGTGCTAAACTGTGAAGAGTTATACAAATGTAAGATTTTATTTGATTTGATTGTGGCTCCAAAGAAAACAGTGAGAGCAAGTCATATGCTTATTCTCATGCACCTGTTCTATATGTGAAAATAAATGAAGTTTCAGTGAGCCTTGAGTGATTTGAAGAGTCAAATTAGCCAACAAAATTGTCAAATCCAAAACAACACGTTTGGAGCTGGACTGCATGTCTGTATCTTTCATAGATCTTGAGAACAGAACATTAGCAGTTATAGCTGTTACATATCTTTTCTTGTCTACCAAACCAAACATGAGAAAGCATTCTTCTTCTACTTCTATTTTTTGACCAGTTTTCTTAAAAGTTGTGACCAGACTCCACATGAACAGTGACCACACAATGTCAAAAGTGGAAAGTAAAATATTCCTGTCAACTGGGAATTTCCTTTCCTACACATCCCCCACCTTTACTCCAAATCCTCAAATGGTAATTTTGAGGGAATTATCTATTTTTAAACTATATCGTCTTGTATTGATATTGGAACAGTGTAGCTAAGAAAAAGGAGTATTTTAATTTCTATGTAGATCTTCTCATTTGTTTATTTATTCATTCAACTCATATTTATTGAGAGTCCGCCAGGTTCCTCCATCAATGCACTTTGTGCCGCAATATAAGCAATAAACAAAGTGGACCAAGTCCCTGCCCTTATTAGCTTACCTTCTAGTGGGAGGAAGCAGATGTTAAACACCTTTAACACAAATAATTACATGATAATTACACAATTTCAATAGTGCTATGAAAGAAAAGGGTGGGGGGCTTTGACAAAGAATAATGGGAGTTTAATTTAAGTTGTGGTGCTTGGCAATGAATCTTGTACTTTAAGGTCTTGTCTGGCTTTGGGATAGAAGTGAAGTGCGTGATTAATATAGATTTTTTTCTTTTATCCTTATTTGCCAATGAAACACTTGATTTGAGAGCTTTGATATTGAGTCATTTGTGCTTCATTCTTTTGTCATTGCTCATTCAGAAAGTGTTTCTTGAGTGCCTACTATGTGCTAGGCATTGTGCTAGGTGCTGGGAAAAGGTGCGGAGAGCAAGGCAGACAGAGTTCCTGCCTTTGTGGAGTTTACATTCTAGTGGGGGAATAGAAAAAAATAAATGCGTCAGGTGGTGAGACATACTAAAAATAAAAATGAAATAAGGCAAGGCAGAAAGGAAAGGTTGGGTTGGGGGTTAGTCACTATTTTAAATAAGATGGTTAGGAAAGGCCTTTCTAATAAGGTGATGTTTGAGCAGAGAATTGAAGAAAGCAAGGAAGCCAACTCTGGGAATTTCTGGTAGAAGATCATTTCTAAATAGAAGAAACAACCAGTGTGAAAGATGTGAGGCTGGAGTATGATTGTGTGTTCAAGAACAGTTAGGAAGCCAGTGTGGCAGGAGCAGTATAAGCAAGGGGAAGGATGGCAGAAGAGGAGGTCAGAAAAGTAGTAGGATGGCAGGGGGATGCAATCGTGGAAACCTTGTAGTCCATTGTAAGGAGTTTGTTTTTTATTCATCTGCTTTGCAAGAAATGATGATGATCCTCTCAGAAAATGCTGTCTCTAAAACTTGGCAGGACAATTCTACTGTCCCTATGAAGTAAAGGATATGCGCACTGCCTGGAAAGCTAGAATGACGCCAGGCAAGCACTTACTAAGGCATCCATGTTTTAGAAATTGACAGAAT
Organism: Propithecus coquereli; assembly: GCF_000956105.1. Taxonomy (NCBI): domain Eukaryota; kingdom Metazoa; phylum Chordata; class Mammalia; order Primates; family Indriidae; genus Propithecus; species Propithecus coquereli. The sequence continues at coordinate 8,752,959 of NW_012134303.1, forward strand.
GTAGCTTGGTTACTTTTCTTAGAAACAGAAAGTTAAATTTGGTACATGAAAAAGAATATAAAGACCACAAGATGGAAGAATTCCAAGTGTGGACAGTAATCTTGGTGTATAAGTAAAGGAATTTTGGGGCCAAGGATGTGCTTCTTAGAATAGATTTGTTAATTAGGTAGTGTTTTTCAAATTGGAGTTGGAGATGTCTTCTCTTCTGGAAGGAGCAGAAAGAATGGAGAAGGCAGGAATCTTGAAGAGATTACAAAACATGGCAGAGACCTAGGCAGTGGATCTCTTTTTAGCTATCCCAATCAATTAGTCCTGACTCAGATGAATTGTCCCCCTTGCCTACCCAGACACAGCCACTCTGAACTCCCACTTTCTTTTATTTCTTCCTCCTCTTTAAATCTGCTGCTGAAATTCAAGAGGAAAAATATACAAATGTTTAATAGTGGCAGCATCCATGATTGTGATTTTTAACCTTTTCGGAGTAAAAGATCCCATTGAAAATCTGATAAAAGCTATGAAATCTCTATATTCAGAACTTTGGCCTTTATCAAAAGTCCCCAAGCAATAAATGATGGCGTGGATGCGGAGAGGTAGGAACACTCATACACTGCTGGTGGGACTGCAAACTAGTGCAACCTCTGTGGAAAGTAATATGGAGATACCTCAAAGAGCCACAAGTAGAACTACCATTTGATCCAGCAATCCCATTACTGGGCATCTACCCAAAGAAACAAAAGACATTCTATAAAAAAGACATCTGCACTCCGATGTTTATAGCAGCAAAATTCACAATTGCAAAGATGTGGAAACAACCCAAGTGCCCATCAATACATGAGTGGATTAATAAAATGTGGTATATGTATACCATGGAGTTCTACTCAGCCACAAAAAACAATGGTGATCTAGCACCTCTCGTATTATCCTGGATAGAGCTGGAGCCCATTCTACTAAGTGAAGTATCACAAGAATGGAAAAACAAGCACCACATGTACTCACCATCAAATTGGTATTAACTGATCAACACTTATGCACACATATAGTAATAACATTCAACAGGTGTTGGGAAGATGCGAGGGGGAGGAGGGGATGGGTATGTAATCATACACAATGGGTGTGGTGTGCACCACCTGGACAATGGACATATTTGAAGTTCTGACTCAGATGGGGCAAAGGCAATATACGTAACCTAAATATTTGTAGACCTGTAATATGCTGAAATAAAAAAAATAAAAAATTAGAAAAAGAAGTTTGGACATATGAATGTGAATTGTTATATAGTAATTGCAAAGATTCATGGACCTCCTGAAACCTATCCATGGATGGAATTCAGGTTAAAGAACTCTGTCCTAAAATATCTGCCAGGGTTTTTGCTTTAATAGAGCAAATAGAGCAATAGAGCGTGTGGGACATGAAAGGCTATGAAAGGAAAAAGTCAGGAACCATCACTCTGGTAGCATTAATTGAGGTTATTTTCCCACCTACCCATTTTTTCTGGACTCTGAAACACACTTTCTGTTTCTGCTCTTATCACTGACCATCTGGTTTACACATGGGACTTGCAGAAGGAGGTCAGGCAGGAGCTTCTGAGGAAAAGGGAAATTCCATGGGAAAGGGATCTGACCACACTGTCTGAAACAGAGGAGTGGTCAGGGTGTGTCAAGGAATCTAAATCTCCTTCTATTTATAATTCTTCCAAAAGGAAGGATGTCATCCTCAACAAAGTTCAGACATACAAGATAGCCCCAGGATGGCTGTGAATGCTGATGTCAGTGCATGGTCTCACAGAGTGTGGTCTCGTGTTGGTGATACTTTTCTTTGCCTGGAAGCTTTTTTTTTTTTTTTTTGCTTGATTTTTAAGCCTCTCAGCAAATATTCAATGGTAAAAGCTCAGGGCTGAGCCAAAGGCAATTATTATATGAAGCACTTATAGAGTTGGAGACTGACAAGTGGTAATTATTTGGAGATGCTTATTTTCCTTGCTTCTCTACTGCTCTCTCCAACCCCATACCACAACCTGGTGTGGACTGACCATTTAGTGTATCTTGGCTGATTACCAAAGTTTGCCTTTATCACATCAACATGATGTAGAGAAATATCAGTAATGAAACCATTTGTGCTACTTCTCTAGCACTGAAGTTAGCTAGAAATCTGATGATTTCTTGTCAATGCTAAATGTCTTTTCACTATTTCCTTTCATTAGTCACCGGGAAAAGGAAGAAATACACTTGACGATGTTCAGTATGCCATATATGTTTCCCTAGAAGAAAAATGAGTTTAATTTATTTTTACAGTCTCACCTTTTGTTCTCCTCAGCATGGCAGGTGTTCATGCTGCTTTAATCTGTTCAAAGCAATGACTAATCAAACTATTTTTCAGCAATTCTGTTCGAAGCTCTGACCCCATAGCTCCTTTGATCACAAAATCTTCACGTTGACAGCCATGCATGTTTACAAATGGAATGCTACAGGGAAACAAAGGAGAAGGAAGTAGCCCCTGTGGGACAGCACAGTTGTTAATGTGCTTGTTGAGAGTTTTACTAAATTCAAAAAACAAAACACTCTCTGAGAGGGGGATGGTTCTTCCTGTCAAATTTCTAGTCTTCCAAGGACTGGTCAGAAACAACAGAATAGGGTTATAGTATCCTGCCCAGGGTATTTGTTTCTCCAGCTGAAATAAGAGGGCTGTCTTCAGACTGGGCCCAAGAGGAACAAACGAACAAAAAGGTCACAGTTATCCCTAACAGCTTTGCAAGAGATATAGCACCATGGTTTTTAGGACAGTAAATGGGGCTGAGATAGAGGTGCAGATTTCTATTTTTTGCTCAATATTTTATAATTTGGAAATGTGCCAAAAAATCATTTCATTCCTTACTCCAGGTTTCAGTAGTTAACAGTTAACATAGATTTGGAGTGGACTTTAAAAGGCATTTAGGAA
>NW_012134303.1:8767052-8768055 GCF_000956105.1 Propithecus coquereli
TGAAGCCCAGCCTCTCTATCTTTCTTTCCTCTTGGGAGGCTAGGGCGAGGCTTGAGAACATGTCCTCTTGCACCGTATGTTTTAAGTTTTACTGTTTCACTTTTCCTGAAGAGAGGGACAGCAGTGCCCCCTCCCTTAGATAAAAATTCAGGGAGGAATTTTTTTTGAGCTATTTTATAGATCACCCATGCCTTGCAGGTCAAAGAGCTAACTCATTTGAATATCAAGTAACAGAAATAAAAGTAAACGTAAGACACTTCAGGAGATATTCAGTCAAAAGGGCATGGTTAATCCATGCTTGGAGAATCCTTCCTTTACTAACACACATCGATGATGGATAAAATATAGACAGAGGACATGTAGAAGACGTAGCTCTACTCAAGAAAGGATATATATCTCCATGGCTGAAAAACTGGACAGAAATATAAAAAACTGAAAGCAAAGTTGATATCATAGGCCCATTGTACTCTTGGTCCAGATGTAGGCAGAGGTGGTTGAGTGTTAGACTTTTGCAATAGCAGGAGCTAAAAGTGCTTGATAGGAAGATGAAGAATTAATTAGGCTTGCTGCTCAGAAGCAGGGGCTGAGGTGGTGGTAGGGGTTAGTTTTTCCTCCATTGAAAAGAGGTTGTTTAAGGTTATGACTTGCATAATGCTGTATGACAAGGAAGTGGGAAGAAGGAGGCACAGCCTAGCATCTAGGACTTGTACTAATCCCCAGATGGGCTCAATAATTACGTCTGTAATTTCACCAATATCACATCAGGACAGGAGTCCCAAGCCTTCCGGTTATAAACTCGAGGGTGGGAATGGGAGTGTTTGTGAGTAGAGGCAACTAAAATCCTACTAGGAAGAGAGGGTTGGTAAAAGAGAACAAATTAATTGATCCCACTCAAATTCAGACTGAAAACTAGAATTCAAAATTTGAGGAAAAGTAAGTCCGTGGAAGCTAACCAATAAAATAAACAATCAGGAAATGAATTGATTGCAGATCAAATGAAAAT
>NW_012134303.1:8768155-8780255 GCF_000956105.1 Propithecus coquereli
TTATTCGTGTTTCTGCTATAATTGCCATTGGGGTCTTAGTCATAAATTCTTTGCCTAGACTACTGTCTAGAAGAGTTTTTCCTAAATTTTCTTCTAGAATTCTTATGGTTTCATGTCTTACATTTAAGTCTTCTATCCTCTTGAATTAAGTTTAATGGAAGTTTGTATAATTAGGAGCTTGGAGAAGAATAATTTTTCCTTACTAGACCATAACCTCCATAAGAGTGGACCTGTGTCTGTTCATGTTCACCATTGTATCCTCAAGGCCTAGTATGGTGCTTGACCCATTGTAGTTTTCTACTATGTAATTGCTAAATGAATGAATGACTTACTGCCCTGATAGCAAATTGACCTTGCCTCCTCTCCTGCCCAGCCACACATTTAGGAAAGAAAGCTATTGCTCTTTAGATTAACACAGCTAGGTAGCAGTCCCGTTAAAGAAGTTTGTAAGAAGTGGCCTCTTTTCCCTGTATGTACTGTGAAGTTTCTGATGTCTTTTCTCAATAGGTTTATGCTATTCTTATGTCTACTAGAGAGTTAGACCCTATAAAAATAAGACCGAGTCTTTATTGCATTTTTCTTTAATAAAGTTCATTTCAAACCATTTGAGACAAATTCTTCTGTTACATCATTACCTTAGGAAGTTAGATAAACTCACTCATATCCCTAGAGGTCTTTAAAGATCCTAAGCAAAATCCTACTACATATAAAACTAGGTGCCTAACAGCATTCCAGACTACTTAATTTATAGCCAGGTATAACAATTGTTTATGGACCTGAAGTTCAAATCATAGAAAAGGTCAAATAAACTTTTTTTTTTGACATTTTCTCTACTCTAATGAGAAAGAGTAAATGAACTGAAATCAGGAATAGATTTTTTGAAAGCAACATCCAGGATTTAGGACTTAGGACTTAGTGCATATTCAGCCTAAATTTCTATGACTGGTTATATTTCTAGTACTGGATGATGAGAGATCATGTTCTCCATGGAGACATTAAAGCCATAAATATGGATCAATCACTAAAGATTGGTCATTTTCAGGAGGGTAAATTTTCTGTTTTCCATGTAATTATTACATCCCGATTATTTGAAAAATGGCAATTTATGTGAAGTAGAAAGAGCCGATAACTTTTAGTTGTCCAGAATGATCAATTAAGAAATATACCATTTCCCAATTGAAATGAATAAATGAAAGTTGATTGTTGAGATATTTCTGTCATGGTTTTTATATTTTGATTTACTTACTATTCAAGATTCTTTTTCCCTCTGAGATAATTTGCCTACAAATATTTTGATTATGGATCCAAGATCCAAGCAGTCAGGCTTTCTGCAAGCCAATATAATAACAGAGAAATAAGTACAATTTCCCATACAGGTATTCATTTGTAAAAAAGGAAACTCTTATGTTTGTGTTTGGCTGTTTTAATATAGAATGACCTAGATAATCCTAAAGCATACATTTTTAAGATAAAAATATGTAGAGGCAACTAGGTACTATAATTTCAAGATTTTATTTTTGTCTTTGACTTTCAAACAATTTGGTTATGATATGTCTATGTGTGGATCTCTTTGAGTTTACCGTGCCTGGATTTCATTGAGCTTCTTCAATGTGTAAATTAAGGTTTTTCGTCAAATTAGGGAAATGGAAATTTTTAGTCATTATTTCTTCAAATATTCTTTTGTCCTTTATCTTTCTCTTCTCCTTCTGGAACTTCCATTATGTACATGTTGGTATGCTTGATGGTGTCCACAAGTCTGTTAGGCTCTGTTTATTTTTCTTCATTCTTTTCTCTATGTTTCTCAGCTTGGATAATCTCACTTTACCAATTTTCCAGTTTCCTGATTCTTTCTTCTACCTCCTCAAATTTGATGCTGAGCCACTCTAGTGAAATTCTCATTTCAATTATTGTACTTTTTAATTCCAGAATTTCTATGTGATTCCTTTTATAAGTTCTATCTCTTTATTGATATTCTCTATTTGGTAAGGAATCATTCTTATACTTTCCTTTAATTCTCTATACATGATTTCCTTTAGTTCTTTGACCATATTTAAAATAGCTGATTTAAAGCTTTTGTCTAATAATTCAGTGACAATTTCTACTGCCTGTTTCTTTCATATGTGTAGGCTGTAATTTCTTGTTTCTTTGTATGTATTGTACACATTTGTTGAAAACTGGATGTATAAAATAATATAATGTGGCAAGGCTGGAAATCAGGTCCCCCCAGGATTTGTCATTGTTATCACTTATTTTTGTTATTTCTGCTGTTTGTTTATTTAGTGACTTTCCTAGTCTAGTTCTGTAGATTCTGTATTTTTTGTCACATACGGTCACTATAGTTTCTATAGCTTCTGCTCAGTTATCCTAGTGGTCAGCTAATGATTGGACAGAGATTTTGATTTTGTTAAATGACTTGAACTGAAAAATGTCTCATCCTTTCCAGAGGGACTCTGTGTAATTGCTGGGGCATGCCTTCAGCCATTCAGCAATTTATAGCTCTTCCCTAATCTTTACCTCCTGCTTGCAAATGCAGAGCTTGAGGTCAGCCAAATTGAAACATTAGGGCCTTTTTAGGTCTTTTCTGGGAAAGCACACAGTTCTACCTATTTGCATGGCTGCTATGGTCTGAATGTCCCCCAAAATTCATATATTGAAACTTAATCATCAACGTGGTAATATTAAGAGGTAGTGCCTTTAGGTGATTAAGTCATGAGGATTGAGCCCTCATTAATGGGATTAATACCCTAATAAAAGAGGCTTTACACAGCATTCAACCCTTTCTGCTCTTTCACCCTTCTGCCATGTGAGGACACGGCACTCGTCCCTTTGCCCATCCACTTTCCACTATGTGAGGATGCCTCCTTGAGAAGATGTCATCAATGGAACAGGCCCTCACCAGACACCGAACCTGCCTGAACCTTGATCTTAGACTTCCCAGGCTGACGATCTGTGAGAAATAGATTTCTGTGTTTTATAAATTACCCAGTCTCAGTTATTTTGTTATAGTAGCACAAAGGGACTATGAAAACAACTTTCTAGATAACTAAGAATATGTTGGAGTTTTTCAAAGTCTTCTGTGGACATCTTATTCCTTAGCTTTTCTTTTTAAATATTTTGGTCAGCATATTTGCCCCTGGTTTTATTACTGCTTTAGGCAGCTGCAATATTAAACAACTGCTACTGATTATTTTCAGTACTCCAGGGAAAAGGATATTTTCACTGAGCAAGGTCTGAGTTAGGTCAAATAAAGACAAGCCCTGTGAACTGGGAAATGTCATAGAGGTCAAATGATGACAATTCTGAAAATAGTGGTTTTGGCAAGTTCTGAACCCTGAATCTATTCTTCTCCTTCCAGTGGTCACTAAGCCACTGTGACTGTGAAACTGTTGGTTATCAAGGCTACTGTGGAGCTGGGGTGGGGTGGGGATTGTGATGAGGCAAGTTAAATGTCACAAAGCTCACTGTTCTTACCAAGATTCAGCCATTTTTCTTGAATAAATGCCTCTTAGATTGTTGCAGGCCTATGATTAATTTCCAGAGTCCTGGAAAAATTGATTTTGCCAGTGTTCTCGTTACTTTTATGGAGGAGTGGCTTTTCAGATATTTTTAGTACACATTTTCACTGACATCATTCCTCTAGGAATCACAATTACTAATCCTGTTATTAATATTTGGTTAACATATTTATAGTTTTAGCTTTAGACTTCAATGAAAATTTTCTTTGGCTTATTTTGAATGGCTGTGGGAGTTTTAGGCCAAGTTTCCACAGCTCAGCATCACATTGTACTTACTACATTTAGTGGCTATTGGCTATTGGATTGGCTATTGTGTTTCAATTCAATAAATCATTGTGGTTATTGTCCTCCTTCAAAGTCTATTCTGAAGTAATTCCTCAGTGGTTTCAGCTTCCTTGTTTTGAGACTTTCACTTCGATCTGTTTCACTTTTCCTGAAGAGAGGGACAGCAGTGCCCCCTCCCTTAGATAAAAATTCAGGGAGGAATTTTTTTTGAGCTATTTTATAGATCACCCATGCCTTGCAGGTCAAAGAGCTAACTCATTTGAATATCAAGTAACAGAAATAAAAGTAAACGTAAGACACTTCAGGAGATATTCAGTCAAAAGGGCATGGTTAATCCATGCTTGGAGAATCCTTCCTTTACTAACACACATCGATGATGGATAAAATATAGACAGAGGACATGTAGAAGACGTAGCTCTACTCAAGAAAGGATATATATCTCCATGGCTGAAAAACTGGACAGAAATATAAAAAACTGAAAGCAAAGTTGATATCATAGGCCCATTGTACTCTTGGTCCAGATGTAGGCAGAGGTGGTTGAGTGTTAGACTTTTGCAATAGCAGGAGCTAAAAGTGCTTGATAGGAAGATGAAGAATTAATTAGGCTTGCTGCTCAGAAGCAGGGGCTGAGGTGGTGGTAGGGGTTAGTTTTTCCTCCATTGAAAAGAGGTTGTTTAAGGTTATGACTTGCATAATGCTGTATGACAAGGAAGTGGGAAGAAGGAGGCACAGCCTAGCATCTAGGACTTGTACTAATCCCCAGATGGGCTCAATAATTACGTCTGTAATTTCACCAATATCACATCAGGACAGGAGTCCCAAGCCTTCCGGTTATAAACTCGAGGGTGGGAATGGGAGTGTTTGTGAGTAGAGGCAACTAAAATCCTACTAGGAAGAGAGGGTTGGTAAAAGAGAACAAATTAATTGATCCCACTCAAATTCAGACTGAAAACTAGAATTCAAAATTTGAGGAAAAGTAAGTCCGTGGAAGCTAACCAATAAAATAAACAATCAGGAAATGAATTGATTGCAGATCAAATGAAAATAACAGAACAATTAGAAAATAGTACTAAAATAAGTATGTTTAAAATTCTTAAGTATGTATAAAGATGTCCATTTTAAAAATATCTAGACTAGGTGGAAATTAAACAAAAATATGTACAACTAGAAATCCTAGAAATAAAACAGTGCAAATATTGAAATTTTAACAAAAAGATAAATGAATGGAATAAATTCTAGGCTGGATATAGTAGAAGAAGACAGATTTTCATTCAAAGGGCTGAGGGAAAGTATCTCTCAATCTAGTTTTTTTAACTAGATAAACTACCATTCAAGAATGAGGGGCAAATAAAGAAATTTTGAGATCTATAAAGATTAAGAGAATTTACCACTTCCAAAACTTCTTTTAAAAGAACTACTTAAGATTGTATTTTAATGAAAAGGAAGTGAACCAGAAGGAAGGAAAGGGAACAAGAATAATGGTGGATACAGAAGCATTAATACATGTAGAATGGTTAATTATAAACTGTATTAAATAATGACATCATGAATTTATAACAAAAGATACAATTAAAGTTCTAGAAAATAATCGGGAAATATTTGGATATTAGGTGGTAGTAAACATACTAAAAAATGTCTTTGTCTTATTTGAAAGGAGGATAGAAATATCAGATAACTTCAGAATCTGTTAGATAAGTCTTTAGTTAATATGTACATTAAAAATTTAGGGACACTCACTAAAAATATGAATAAAATTTATAGTTTCCAACCAGTAGGAGAAAAGGAAGAATAAAGAAAACTTTGTCAACTCAACAAAAAGGTTATATATTCACCTATAGAAAAACTGTAAAGTTTTGCCTTTTATAATTAAGGTCTTTTGTGATGTTGTCTTCTGGTTGCTGAACGTGCTGGATTTCTCCAGTGATTAAATTTAGAAAAATATCATGGGGAAATCCATGCACAAATGTAATAGAAACTATAAGTTACAAAACATTTAATAAAAGAAATAAAAGTAGACCTGAAGAAAAGGAGGGATATACCATGTTCAGCAAGCTTTTCTTATTTACATCAATTTGTGATTAATGATTTCTTTTCACCTGATTCTGCCATCTTACTTTTTTTCATTTTACCAACTTTTTAATTTTTCTTTTGTTTTTGTCCATTCCTGCTATAGGTGAATATATAACCTCAGAGAAGGTAAAGATTTTATAAACATTACATAAGAGGGACAAACAATAGAGGAAACAATTGATAAATACATTAAAATGAAAGTTTCTGTGCACCAAAAGACAGTTTACAGAATGTGAAATGTTTGCAGTGCATTTAGCTAGCAAACGATCCAGAATATATTAGGAACATATACACGTAAGAAAAAGGTTAACAACCTAATTAGAAAAATTGGAAATGTATAAGCAGGCAATTCAAAGAAGAGAAAACCTGAATGGTGAAGAAACATTCCCATCTTCACCAGTTGGGAGGGAAACACAAACCAAAACAATCAGATACCACGTTTTACCTATCACATTTGCAAATCTTCAAAAGTCTGAGTATTCCAAATGTTGCAAATGTGAGGAAAATTATAGTAAGAGAGTGCAAATTTGCACAGTCATTTTTGGTGAGCAATTTTCCAGCGTCTAGTCAAATTGAAAATGTTTATAACATATGATCTTCCTTTAATTGAGGGCTTGGTTCTTCCTCACTTCTGATATTTCCTTCCACACTGAGGGAGTCCATTCGTGTAATACTTCTAGCCTCTCTCTGCCCCTTCACTCCTTCCTCCCTAGGAGATAGAAGTGATTGATTTGGTTGGTGAGTTTAGAAGGAGAAACTGAGACCATGAAGCCCAGCCTATCTATCTTTCTTTCCTCTTGGGAGGCTAGGGCGAGGCTTGAGAACATGTCCTCTTGCACCGTATGTTTTAAGTTTTACTGTCCAATGTTGCTTGTGATGGGGGGGGTGTTAAATTTGATTTTAAAATTAGAATGCATATTTGGCTGCAGATATAAACACATCCTCTAATATTAACTTTATTTATTAATAATAATCTTCCTTACTCTTAAAATGAAAAAAAAGAAAACCTTCTCCATTGATCAATAACCTGAATAAGGAAGAGAGATGCTATTTATTGGAAGGTCCTCAACCCCCAGTATCCACCATTCTACTTTTATGTATATGCACTAGAAAAACTCTCACATGTGTATACAAGAAGATGTTTACAAGAATATTTACAGCAGCTTTGTTTGTAAGAGTGAAATTAGAAACCACCTAAATTTCTCTCATAGAAGAATGGATACATACAATGAACTTGACCTACATATATCAACATGTCACAAAACATGTTGAATAAAAACAGTAAGTTGCATAATGCTATGTATTGTGTAAGACCATTCACATAAAGTTTTAAAACACATAAAATGATATATACTGTGCAAACATATAGGAAGAGGAAAAGTATAAAGAAATCTTTTGGAATGGTTACACCAATTTAAGGGTGTGGTCAACTCTTATGGGACCAAGTAGGAAAGAGAGTGAGATTGGGGAAACATACGAAGAGAATTTCAACTTTATATATAAAGCTTTATTTCTTAAAAAGATCTAGAACAAAGCTGGCAGGGGATTAAAATTTGTTAGATTTGGATGTTGGGTACATGGTTGTCTGTTATATTATTTTCCGTACTTTTCTATGTTTTAATTATTTAATAACAGAAAAGATACCCCAGAATATTAACTTTAATATATCAACTTCAATTTCTCATTGGAAATATTTTAAAATATCTTTTGCCCCTGAATGCAGGACATGGGTCTGTTAAATAAACTTGATTATTTTCTTCCTGCTTTTTTAAAGTGAAGCCTTAAGTATAATCTCTTCCTTTCTCATGCATAAATCAAAGGGTGTTGGGCTAAATAATCCCTACGTATAATACTATCTCTGATGTTCCTTGAGATTGGGATGTTTTCCACACGGCAGAAGTTGAAAGAAAGAGAAAGTTTATATAGCAGCAGCCTAAGGCCTATGATCTTTGGGAAAACCTGTAATTTCCACCCAACCCTAAGCTTCTCAGCTGTTCTACTCTTGTTTCTTCTTTCCTTGCTGTCCTCAGTTTGGTCAATACTTTAGCTTGTCAGGTACAGACGATAATGATAGAAAGGTGCCATGCATTTGTCTAGGCAGCAATTACCTCACATACATATACTAGTGAGTGCTATATTCCTCAGACAAGCAGTACACATCTGGCAACTTTTTTTTGTCTATACAGCATGGCACAGAAAGCCTTAATAGTCACACCCTCCTGTGCGTTTCCTGAGCTGTTCTTTCCCTGTTTTTTTCTGACTAGTCTCTGTTTTTCAGCTATTCCTTCTTGTTTGCTTTGATGCCTTGACCCTGGGTCTTGCTTTAAATGCACACTCTGCTCCCGCCCATACTTCAGTCCAGTCTGCCTCTTTGAAAACTGGCCTTTTCCAGGCTCCCTTGATGAGGTCTGGCCTTTAGCCTGTTCACTCTGGATCTGTGGGACACTTTTGACTGCTCTGTACGCTGTCCTTGGCTCCCTGTAGCCCTGCTACTCTTGAGACCTCTCTGGCCTTTACCACACTGGCCTGGCCCCACCTGCCCTGATCCACTGCTTCTTAGGTGGCTGCATAGAAAGGCAATTTGATATCATTTAGCTCCCCCCTCTAATGCTATTGACAAAGGGAAGCTGCCTTTGATAAAAATGAGTCCTATAAGCTCAGCCTAGACCAGAAACTTTTCTGAAAGTGCTGATATCTTTTAAAAAACAGCCATTTTAAATAAATACTTAAAAGACACCTAATATGATTTTTAAAATAGTTTTTTTAAATAATAGTGTTTATGATGTAAAATGTACAATATAGACTACCAGAAAGAAGATAATAAAAAGTGCTTGCAATACTACCACTGAGAGGTGACCACTAACCATATGCATATGACTTTTGGTCTTCTCTCTCTTTTCATTCATATGCATAAAGATGTACATGAATGTCATTATATATTTGTGTGTATATATTTATATATGTATTATACACATATGTACACATATATACACACACAATTTGAATTTTTTTTACCAAACAGGATCAGATTATATATGATGTTTTCCCATTTGTGATATATCATGTCCATCTTTTCATGTCATTATTCTACAACATTTTTAATAGCTGCATAGTGTTCCATTATGGACATACTAAGATACAATTTAACCATTCTTCGATTCTTGGAAATATAAATTGTTAGTGGTTTCTTTTTGCTATTATAAATAATTGTGGAATTAATCTCCCTCTGACTAAATCTTTATGACATTCTTTGATAATTTCCTGAGGACCAATTTTTAGAAGCAAAAACACTGGGTTGAAGAATATGCCTATTTTGAAGGCTTTTGAAACGTATAGCAAACTGACTTTCAAAAGGTTTACACAAATATACACTCTACCCAGCATATAGAAGAAAGGCTATTTCTGGGAACTCTTGACATCCCGAGTTTTATCTGTCTTTTAAATTTTTACCAATTTGTCAAAAAAAACATGCTATTTCATTCCTGCTTTAATTTGCATTCTTTGATTATAACTGAGGTTTTTGTTTTGCCATATGCTTATTGGCCACTTGTATTAATATTTCTTTTTTTATGAATTGCCTTTTTGTGTCCTCTGCTCATTTTTCTATTAGTGAATTTGTCTTTGTCACATTGATTTTAACACCTTCTAATGAGACTTTTAAACCAGAGGTTAAAGTGGCTTCACTACAACTGTCCTAGGTAATCTTAATCATATGCAGGAAGAGCATCTTTTGCTCATTTATTATTTCAGCATTATTGTAAGTCAGGACTACAGCCCAGAGGCAGGATATCTGAGAGCATGGAAATAAGTCCCAGAGAGGTTCTTTGGCTTACCCAGCATTACTCTAAAGCTCAGTGTCTGATTTGAGATGTGACACCCATTTTCCCAAATATTGTCGTGTTAAGGTGCCAATCCCATGTTCCAAGGAGATGTAGAGGGAAAATAGTGAAAATCTCTCTCTTAATGCCAGTGTACTTAGATTCAAGTAAATCCAGAATCTCAGTTATACATAGGCTATTTAATAATTGACTGGCCAAGGTAAGATAACCATTTGATCACTTTATTCACTGTACTTTATTACTTTATTCCCTTTCACCCAAACCTCTGGAAGCTCTCTGTTGTCTCTAGCCAAGGCCAGGCTCTCTGCCTTGGCATTCAAAACTCTTTTTTTTCAGAATTTTATAGGGGTACATATATTTTGGTTACATAATTTGCTTTTGCACAGTTTGAGTCAAAGTTATAAGTGTGCCCTTCAGCCAGATAGTGTGCACTTGTATGTGTTAGGTGTGAATTTACCCATCCCTTCCTCCCCCCTCCCACCTACTTGATTTCTGTTGAGTTTTACTTCCATATGTGCACATAAGTGTTGACTGATTAGTTTCAATTTAGTATTGAGTACATGTGGTGTTTACGTTTCTTTTCTTGCAATACTTCACTAAGAAGAATGGCCTCCAGTTCGATCCAGATTGTTAAAAAAGATACTAGATCACGATTTTCTATGGCTGAATAGTGCTCTGTGGTATATATATACCACATTTTATTAATCCACTCATGTATTAACGGGCATTTGGGTTGATTCCACATCTTTGCGATTGTGAATTGTACTGCTGTACATATTTGAGTGCAAGTGTCTTTTTTATAAAATGTCTTTTTTTCCTTTGGGTAAATACCTAGTAGTGGGATTGCTGGGCCAAATGGTAGGTCTACTTTTAGTTCGTTGAGATATCTCCATACTACTTTCTGTAGAGGTTGTATTAGTTTGCAGTCCCACCAGCAGTATATAAGTGTTCCTTTCTCTCTGCATCCTTTCCAGCATCTGTTTTTTTGAGACTTTCTGAAAAAAGCCATTCTCACTGGAATTAGGTGATATCTCACTGTGGTTTTGATTTGCATTTCCTTGATGATTAGAGACGTTGAGTGTTTATGTGTTTGTTGGCCATTAATCTATCTTCTTTTGAAAAGTTTCTGTTCAATTCCTTTGCCTACTTTTTAATGGGGTTGTTTGATTTTTTCTTGCTGATTTGCTTGAGTTCTTTGTAGATTCTGCTTATAGCCATTTACCAGATGTATAGCATGCAAATATTTTCTCCCATTCTGTAGGTTGTCTGTTTGCTCTATTGATTGTGTCTTTGGCTGTGCAGAAGCTTTTTAATTTGATCAGGTCCCATTTATTTATTTTTATTGTTGCTGTAATTGTCCTTGGGGTCTTAGTCATAAATTCTTTTGCCTAGGCCAACATCTAGAAGAATTTTTCCAACATTTTTCTCTATAATCATTTTCTCCCATGCTAGAGGTTATCTGTTTGCTCTGTTGATTATTTTCTTAGCTGTGCAGAAGATTTTTAGTTTAATCAAATCTCATTTATTTATTTTTATTGTTGCTGTAATTGTCATTGGGGTCTTAGTCATAAATTCTTTTGCCTAGGCCAACATCTAGAAGAATTTTTCCAACATTTTTCTCTATAATTCTTATGATTTCATGACTTAAATTTAATTCTTTTATCCATCTTGAATTAATTTTTGTGAGTGGTGAGAAATAAGAGTACTGTTTCATTCTTTTGCATGTGGCTAATCCTGTTTTCCCAGCACCATTTATGGAATAGGGCTTCATTTCCCCAGCATGTGTTTCGTCTGCTTTGTTGAAGATCAGTTGGCTGTAGGTGAATGATTTTATATCTGGGTTCTCTATTCTGTTCCATTGGTCTAATTTTTATTTTCAAGTCTTAATGTCTAAAGGATGCTTGCATAAATATATAGCAGTGCCCTCTACTGGACAGAAGCTAGTCGATTCATGTGGAAAATGATTATAGGGTATCAGGAAGGACATGCAAGCATCTTACATGAAACTCAATGACCAATTTTAAAAAACTCGAAAGTGACTTCTAAGAATAATGTCATATTTTGATTTGAAATATTTACAACAAGACTACTTTTATCTCCTTCCAGTGTCTAGTAAAGTTCAGATACCAGCCACAGCTTGGTCTTCAATATGAAGATGATGTGTAAGCAAATTTTCTGCTTCTCCAGAAAATTGTATTCTTTTGGAAATGTCTCTTTTTCATTTATAACAAAAATGTTATATTGTGTTTTTTTTCATTTGATTTACTTTCAGGATATTCTCCTTCAGTGGAGCAACTAACATTCCACTTCCCAGGTAGCCAGATTTGTTGATTGTTATTGGAACTTTAAAGGCATTAAGTTGAGCAAACTTTTATTATGGTGAATATTATA